>NC_142606.1:52025446-52207254 GCF_041222555.1 Hakea prostrata
CAGTCTCCAACTATTTGGAGTAAGCCGAGAAGGACAGACATGATAATAGTCCAATAAAGATTGAACTACGGGAATCAGGGGGATTCTAAAACCTGAATCAAGGTGATCAAGGTAGATGATGATAACACTTGGATCAACTGAGTAAGGACGGTCGGAGGAGTCAGGAACCCATACTCTAGCATCAGAAGGAAAATGGTAACTTTCCAAATAAGAATCCAAGTGGGATTTCTTTATTTTGGTGGGATACCACTCGGGACCAGCATGGTTTGGGTCCATTTTTTCTCTGGACATGTTGACAGGAGTATAAAGAAGGATGGCTTCATCGTGAGCATACGGAAACAGGTTTCCAGTCTGGAGGATTATGCTGAGAAGAGGAAGTACCAGACATGTTTTTCATTTGCTCGCTGCTTGGAGGTATATCAGGTTGGGCAGAGGTACTGGGTACTGAAGGATTGGAAGCAGGATCCATGGTGGAGACAAGAAAGGAAGAAGAAGAAAACTGGAAAGGTAAAATCTGAAAAAGAGTGATAAAGGAAATAGCAGATAGGTATGTTTGATGTTCGCGAAGAAGAACAGAGTACGGAAAGGAAAAGGCGGCAGTTGACAGATATATATATATAAAGAATGAGAGAGGATTTCTTGAAAGGAGGGGGAAATACACGATGGTCCAAAATCAATGGTCATTACCTTTCGTAACCGACGCGTGGGATCAATCGGCTAACGTATGAAAACAGCAGTTGAAAAGAATGAAGATGATGTGTGAAAGGGCAAGGGAACAATATGATGGTAATGCATGGGAAAAAGACGAAATCAGTGATCAAGCGGCGGTAACGTTAAGGAAGTTAAAAAGTTATATTTGAAAATTCATAAAAGGTCTGACAAGACAGTGATTTCAGCCGGTTTTAAGTTAACTTGGGGGCTGAGTACAGTAATATAATTTCAACCAATACAAAGGACATGATTTCATGAATGACATGGTTATAAGCAGATTTTCAAGATAATGATGATATGATATGATAACTCGTCATCAAGGTTTTGAAGAAATTGAGGATTACCTAGGGAAAAGGCGTAATAGCTGGACAAGGAATACTGTGTGATTTTGATGAAAAGGATAAAGCCTACTGATCAGAGTCTCATTTAGATTCAACCTGATCAGTAGGCTTGGGGGCTTATGTTGTAACTAATATATCCATTACCGGTTTATACCGGTCAAACCAACCTCAACCGGGTTCAATTGAAAGATAAAGGTAAGATGATCAAAGACGTCCAAAAAGGAGCGATGATCTGATGGTCATGATTGAAAGAGTATTATAAGCGGGAAAGCCAGTATAAAAGGAGGGAAGATCCGTAAGAAGGTAACTCTCTAGAATCAACCAAAACTCTAAGCTCACTCTGATTGAACTCCATTACTAGCATTTTAGAAGCTCGAGAGAGCTCTGTAAACACCATCGACACCATACTGACTAGATCGTCGGAGACGAGACGTCGATCAAGACGATCGGCTCTGTTTCTTACTGTGATTCTATTTCTTTCAGGAGTGAGAGGTTGATCGATCGAAGAGCAAACCAGATCGAATCAGATCTGAGGAGTTCAGTGCGGAAAACTACGGTTCAAGGCGATCGGCAGAAATAGCACTAACAATACCAAATACAAAGGCAATTGTAGAGTATAGCGGAAATATACTCCACAAAACATGTGGAAGGTAGATCGAAATCTAAGTAAAGCTCTAAGCTAAAACAAGTAAAGTAAAAGATAAGTCTAGAAGAAACAAGAGAAATCTAATCCACATCTTCAGTCAGCTCTTCTTCTTCTTCAGTCTTCATCTTCTTCACCTTGTGCTTCCTCGTACATACCGTCATAGTATTCCAAACCTGTAGAGAAGTATAACAAAAGATATGGTACAAAAGGAGTGAGTTTCGAAAGAAACTCAGTAAGGTAGTTAATCCATAACAACATAAATAACATGTGGCAAAACATAACAAGATGCAATGCAATATGAAACATATAATGTATGTATGCATCTAAACTCTATGTATGCTGGTCTCTATTGGCAGACATGCTTTAAGTCATAGCACCGTACTTCTTTAGGAAGGTCACACACACGGCTCCGGTTGGTAGTGGGTCCGGCATCCCTCGGGACAATCCATGGCTGGGGGTTAAGTCACCGCTCTCTCACATCACCATTGGTCTAAGTACCGGCGCATGTCAAGGTCAAAGCCTAGCCCAATGCAAGTCATCTACTCAGTTACATCAACTCAGGTCCAGATACTTTCATTCCTCACCCCGGGTGATCCTTTCCTGTATCCTTTCCACTAGAGTCCTAATAGTCCCGGACTACGGACTCATCAACCCTATTGGTTATCCACATATGGTAAACGGGAAGCTCTCATGTCCCCTCACGGGTTGGTTACCGGTCTTGAGCGCCCATGAGCCCAAGTCTAGCCATATGCAACCCTCCAATAAATGGCCCCCACAATATGATTCATGTCCCAAGCCGGACATTACAGATCTACCCTAAGGGAAAGGTCTGGCATGACTTCCTAAGGCTTTCAAAGATAATAACACTGAAATCAAGGTCCAACTTTAAGGTGTAACATTTAAACTAACCTTTCTTTACCCAAAACAGATAGGGTCTCTTGGCTAGGTTTGGGCTGGATTTCACACCCCGTCTGGCTGGCCAACGTCGTGATGGTCAAAAAGGCAAACGGGAAGTGGAGAATGTGTACAGATTACACAGACCTCAACAAAGCTTGCCCGAAAGATTGTTACCCGTTGCTTAGGATTGATCTGTTGATAGATGCAACTGCAGGGTATGAAACCTTGAGTTTCATGGATGCTTACTCAGGGTATAATCAAATCCTCATGAATAAGGAGGATGAAAAGTTTACGGCTTTCATGACTGATCGTGAAAGTTTTTATTATAAAGTCATGCCTTTTGGCCTGAAGAATGCAGGGGCTACTTACCAAAGAGCTATCAACAAAATATTCAAGGACTTGATCGGGAGAAATGTTGAAGCTTATGTTGATGATATGCTAGTAAAAAGCATTGCAAGAGCGAGACATATTGAAGAATTTAACAGAGGTATTTTCAGTACTACGAAAATACCAGATGAAGCTGAATCCGGAGAAGTGTGCCTTCGGAATCTCATCAGGCAAATTTTTGGGTTTCAAGGTATCACAAAGGGGTATTGAGGCTAATCCAGCCAAAATACAGGCCTTAATTGACATGGAGGCCCCCAAAACTATTCGAGATGTACAATGCTTAACGGGAAGAGTAGCCGCTTTGAACCGTTTCATCTCACAATCAGGAGAAAAGTGTCTACCTTTTTTCAAAGCTCTCAAAGACTTGAGGGGAAGTAAGGAGGCAAAATGGACTAAAGAGTGTCAGAAAGCTTTCGAGGAACTGAAGGAGACACTAGGAAGACCACCACTATTATCTTGACCCGAGAAGGGGGAAATTTTGCAAATATATTTAGCAGCATCACCTTTAGCGGTAAGTGCAGTTCTTGTTCGGGAAAAGGATAAGAAGCAATGGCCAATATATTATGTCAGTCACGTATTATTGGACCCGAAAACTAGATTTTCTCAGATTGAGAAGTAGGCTCTAGCTCTTATGATAGCAGCTAGAAAACTACGGTCATATTTTCAAGCTCATTCCATCGAGGTATTTACTACTTTTCCTCTTAGTAAAGTTCTTCGTAAACCTGATTTATCCGGACAAATGGTGGCATGGTCGGTTGAACTCAATGAGTTCCAAGTAAGCTTTAAGCCTTGAACGGCAATCAAAGCTCAAGCACTAGCCGACTTTGTAGTAGAGACGACTGCACCCATAGAAGAAGTTATCGAGCCCACTATCCCGACTATCTGGGAGGTATATGTGGATGGATCAAGTAACAAAGATGGGGCAGGAGCTGGAATTCTCCTGAAAAGCCCAGCAAGATTCATTATTCGATATGCGCTAAGATTTGCATTCGAAGCAAGTAATAATGAAGCAGAGTACGAAGTCCAAATAGCTGGACTTAGATTGTCAAAAGCTTTGGCAATAGCAGATGTAACTATTTATAGTGACTCTCAGCTTATTGTCAACCAAGTACAGGGGGAGTATGGTGTTAAGGAGCCCCGGTTACAGAAATATCAAGAAATTGTGCAAGTATTGCAAGAAAAGTTTAGGAATCTGAAAGTATGTCAGATCCCGAGAAAAGAAAATACAATGGCAGATGAGCTATCCCGATTAGCCAATGCCAAAGAAAAGAATTTAGACCCTTCGGTCTACATCGAAGAGATAACATTCCCAAGTTATCACGAAAAAGAAATTTCCTATATTGAAGCAAAGCGTTGCTGGATGGATCCCATAATTGAATATCTGAGAGATGATAAATTACCAGAGGATCCAAAAGAGGCGAGATTAATCAAACTATGATTGGCACGATTCATTATGCAAAATGGGAGGCTATACAGAAGATCTTACTCTGAACCCCTCTTGAGATGTTTGGGTCCTGAAGGATCAGAGTCAGCCCTGGCTGAAGTACATGAAGGAATTTGTGGTGCCCACATGGGTGGTCGAGCCTTGGCACACAAAATTTTGAGGCTTGGTTTATACTGGTGTGAAACCCAGCCCTAACCTTGACCCGGAAAACCCTGTTATTTGTAGGTCCGACAACCCGAAGTAAAGCGAGAAGTCAGCTATGGGCCATCCCAGTGGAAGACTTGGTGACTGGCTTTGAATCCATGAGTGTTGATGATAGTGTTCTATTTATGGAAACTGGATCCTGATGAAGATCGGATTAGTTGATGGACTTGGTGTGCTCTCTATCATGGTTCGAAGGCATTTCTACCTATTAGGTAAGTCACTTGGTGTGTCACATCCACCCAGCCGGTACCCCATTTGGAATACTCGGGAATGTGATCCACAGTCCAAGGATCAAGATTCGTAGGTCCATGCCTCCCACATACACAATGACATAATCATGAACAAAGATAATCAAAGTAAAACAATTAATACTAAGTATCATGAATAAGGTAAGATTAAATAAATCAGAGTGCGGAAGACAGATAATATCAAAGTGTGAATATAGTCATAAAGGTGAGAGAAGGTATGATAACCACCCTCTCAGAGCAGCGGAAAAGAAGTGTGATAAAGTTAATTACATGTCCAAGTATTAGAAGATAATCCAAAGGTAAGTTAACTACAGGTCCAAGTACTCCAAAAATACACCAGGGAAATGGGGCACTAAGCTAGGGTTTCCTCTACTCTAATAATAGTCTCCTCAATGGTACGGATGAAGTAAACCCAGCTTTGCCGCTCCCGCACAACCGTGGGGCTAACCCTGGTGCAAATAGTAATCCTCCTCGGCACCAATACTCGGATCTTCACAGATGCCACTACCCGAAGGGTAGTATGCGGAATCATAGTTCTTCTCGAAGGAGGTGCCATCATAGTCTTCGGTACCTGTAGGATAATCTAAAAACATTTGTACAAAAGGAATGAGTTCGAAGAACTCAGCAAGGTAGTTATTCCATAATTAGAAATCATACACATACAGGACATACATAATGCAATGTGATATGAAACACATGATGCAATTATGATTCTAACTCTATGTATGCTAGTCTCTAGGGTAGACATGCTTTAAGTCATAGCACCATACTTCTTTGGGTGGTCAGTCACTCCCCCTCAATCATACAAGATATCTTGGGTCTGCCAGGGAAGTTCAATAAAGTCATCTAAAAAACCATGGTAAGGGAATAGGTCACCGCTCTCTCACATCACCATTTGGTATAACTACTGGCGCATGTCACAGTAAAGCCTAGCCCAATGCAAGTCATCTACTCAATCGGTCAAGTCAGATCCAGATACGTCCATTCCTCGCCCCCGGCGATCCTTTCCGGTATCCTTCACACTAGAGTCAGCGAAATCCCAGATTTCGAACTCATCAACCCTATTGGTCATCCACAAATAGTAAACTGGAAGCTCTCACATCCTCTCACGGATTGGTTACCGGTCTTGAGCGCCCGTGAGCCCAAGTCTAGCCATTTGCAACTCTACCAATAAATGCCCCTTTCAGGTATCCGTAGTATGGTTTATGTCGCCTACCGGGTTGGTTACCGGCCTAGAGCGCCCATCCAACCATACACTACCACGGGTTGTTCGGTCTCAATGCCCTTCCAATTCGGATTTGACACGACAAGGATAAACCTAGCCAGCCAACTAGACAGTCCTATCTATGTCATCCAATAACCCGGGAGAGTGTCGATAGGCACCATCGGAGAACATCCCATACTATTCCCTCCGATGCCTAAGGACAGAAGTGTCAATAGAACACTCCCCAATCCCAAGTCATACGTAAGCAATCACATATTCAAGTTAGTCATCTTTCATGCATCCCATGCATCTTATCATAATATTTAAATCATGATATTTAAATGAATCATCATAGACATAAGTAAACAAGAATAGTAATGTAACATGACAAAAGTATGAAGATGTCAATACTACTGTTCTAACACATATATAACAGTCTTATAAAGATTTAAAAGTAATCAAAAGGTTCTATTCATAAACAAGAACATAAATCATAAGTTGGTGATCTATATGTTTATGGAGATAACCATCCTTACCTTGGGTTGAATTGATGATGAATTGAGAATACCAAGAAATAGTCCAAAATAATTGTTTAGGCCCTAAACAAACATCAATAATAAGTTAGAGAAGAAATTAGGAAGATTGGATATTAATTGGATCAAAACTGGCCAAGGTTGCTGTCAGCAACAACTTTGGTCGATGTTTTTGGTCGATGGTATCTTGGTGTGGAAGATGTAGACAAGAATCAATAGTAAACAATGAGTTTTTGATGAGGTGCCCTTCACATTAGCCAAGGAGTTGCTTTGAGAAGCTCTCCCCACGATTTCAGGTGAGAAAATGATTGCAAAAGGGCTCAAGGCTCGAGGTCATAATAAATAGAATTGGAATATTCCATGGAATCATTAACTTGGCAGACTGGGAAACTTTGGTCAATGGTTTTGGTCGATGGCATCGACCAAGAGGATCGACCAAAATGTTTCTCAGCAGAAAAACAAGTTTAGTTCAGCAACTTCAAGTAGGGATTTGAAAGGCTATATGTCACATCCTCCCAGCCGGTACCCTATCTGGCATACCCGAGAGTGTGATCCACAGCCCGAAGATCAGGTATCGAGTAATCAACCTCCCATATAAACAATAACATAATCATGAACAATAATAATAAAAGTGCGGAAGATAAACCATAGATCCAAATAAGGAAAGAATGAATCATATATAAATCAGAGTACTAGATATAATCAGAGTGTCTAAATCAGATAAGTAAAGTGAGGCGAAATCCCACTCTACAACCAGCGGAAAAGTAGTTCTAAAAGAGAATAAGCAAGATAAAATCTAATCCCAATAGCAGGTACAATAGGTAACTAAATTGTTCTCAACTTTATAGACAACATCCCTATAAGTATAAATCTCATAAACAGCACAAGGGCGCTTCCACTCTATGGTCGGACTAAGCATCGTACGGAGCATAACCACTCGCGGGATCTTCATTGTAATTGTTGTAACCGCAATCACCTTCCTGGAGATATGCCTCTTCTCCTTGCGCTTCTTCATACAGGCCGTCATGATATTCAGAACCTGTAGAATGGTCTAACAAACATTGTACAATAAAGGAATGAGTTTCAAAGAAACTCAGTAAGGCAATTAAATCCATAATAACATAAATGGCAGGATTACAAAACAAACATAGATGCAATATGGTATGAGACAAACTATGAATGTATGAATCTAACTCTATATATGCTGGTCTCTATTGGCAGACATGCTTTAAGTCATAGCACCGTACTTCTTTAGGAAAGTCTCAATCACTCATCATCAGTTGGTAATGGGTCCGGCATCCCTCGGGACATTCCATGGCTGGGGGTATAGGTCACCACTCTCTCACATAACCATTGGTCTAAGTACCGGCGCATGTCAGGGTAAAGCCTAGCCAAATGCAAGTCTTCTACTTAGTTACATCAAGTCAGATCCAGATACGTCCATTCCTCGTCCCTGACGATCCTTTCCGGTATCCTTCACACTAGAGTCCTCATAGTCCCTGACTACGGACTCATCAACCCTACTGGTCATCCACATATGGTAAACGGGAAGCTCTCACGTCCCCTCACGGGTTGGTTACCGGTCTTGAGCGCCCGTGAGCCCAAGTCTATCCATATGCAACCCTCCAATAAATGGCCCCCACAATGTGATTCCTGTCCTCTCACGGGTTGGTTACCGGTCTTGAGCGCCCATGAATCCCCATTGCTACCACGGGTCGTTCGGTCTCAATACCCCTCCGATTAGGGTCTGACATAACGGGACATCCTAGCCCAACACTACTAGACAGTCCTAGATATGTCATCCAACAGTTTAGGAAGGTGTCCAGAGGGCATCTCCGGAAACATCCCATAATATTCCCGTAGTTGTCCAAGGACAGAAGTGTCAAAAGGACACCTCTCCTTTCCAAACCATACTTAAGCATACACAAGCATCAATTCATAACATCACATATATGGTAACTTCATATATGGAAAGAAATCAATAATTACAATCACTTTGTATATAACTGGTAAGTAAATCATACATGAGTCAATTCAATATAAATAAGTAATGCTAATGATATCAAGACAGTACCACAGTAGTATAACATTATAAGAATCTAATTAAAGAAATAACTTAACAAGATTCAAATATAGAAACTAGGATATGTAATTTATGTTGTTAAAGAAGTAACCATCCTTACCTTTTATAACTCGCAAAGGAATCCTAAGAAATCAAGTAAGATCTTGACAAACTTGAGAAGAAGGTCCTAAACAAGTGTATACAACATATTAGGAAAGATCCCTAACAGAAAAGATACCAAAACATCCAAAACAGACCAATTCTGGAGTTGCTGTACTCATTGGTCGAGTGGATTGGTCGATCGGTCCAACGACCAATCATCGACCAATGCGAGACGATAGCCTATAAAATCAGAGTTTTGAGATATAAAATCCGAATTTGGTGGTTCAAAAGGGTACTAATCAAGGGGTAAACTACATTAGTAGTATCCTAACATATAGGGGATCTCAAAACACTAATCAAATCAAGTCATCAAGATACAAATTAGGAAACAAAAAGTTACCATAATTAGATCAGTCATGGTTCTTGAAGAATTCAAGATAGAAATCAAAGGCAAGAACAATAGGAGAATGAATCATTGATTCAGGTAAAGGTATCATGAAAAGCATACTTAGATCTTCAAGAAAATAGACCTAAGAGCATAAATCTAAATAAGGAAACAAAACCTACCATATATGTAATTATCATGATTCATGAAGAAAACATGGTATGGTAGAAGAGAAACAACTAGAGATCGATAGATCATGGATCATGAAAAGAAAACACAGCAATTGACTACTAACATGATCAATATAATAGATCTAAGGAGATCAGAATTCAAATCAAAAGATAAACAAAGACTAGATCATGGTTTGATCATGATTCCTTCAAAAGCTTGCAATGATCATGGTTAAGATCATTGCATTAGCCATTAATCCTTAGGAAAATCATGAGAGACAAGTCCAGAGATGTTTGCAACAGAGAATGCAGCATCTCCTCTACTGTCTCAACTCAAAAAGGAAAGAAAAACAGAGATGGAGGAGAAGAAGAGAGTGTAGACATACCTTTGATGCAAAATGAAGAGTTTTGACGAAGATCCGTCAAGAAAAACACCAAGGATGCAAGGGAGATGACTTGCAGAGGTCTTTGGTTCGTTCCAAAGAGTTTGGAGGCAGAAAATACGAAGTAGACTCGAGATTGGACTTAAATAGAGCAAGCAAGACCTAATTGCCAAAGACAGCACCCATTGGTCGAGTGGATTGGTCGACTGGTCCAGTCGACCAATCAGTCGACCAATGCAGACAGCAATTCCTAAACAGGGAATTGAAGACCCAGATCAAATCCAATCCTAAAGGGGTTTTGCACACATATCAAGTGACTTACCTAATAGGTAGAAATGCCTTCAAACCATGATAGAGAGCACTCCAAGTCCATCAACTAATCCGATCTTCATCAAGATTCAGTTTCCATAAATAGAACTTCATCATCAACTCTCATGGATTCAAAGCCAGACACCAAGTCCTCCACTGGGATGGCCCAAAGCTGACTTCTTACTTTACTTCGGGTCACTGGACCTACAAATAACAAGGTTTCCGGGTCAAGGTTAGGGCTGGGTTTTACACTATACAAGGTCAATTTAAGTGAGGTTTTCTTCCACAATTCAATCAAGAAGTCTAGTTTCGGGGACTACCTTCGGATTGTGCACAGGAGGTCATCAGGTACATCAACTAGATTATTCTTTTCTGATGCGCAGACTTTCCTTAAACACTGATAATGCATTTAAGCAAGGGGTATCATCATCAATGTCCATGGGCTCGGTCTCCGAATCATGATCATCAATCAGAATGGTCCATAGGTCTCTTCTACCACCGCTTCGGGTCTTCGGACCTAAATACAACAGTGGATCCGGGTTAGGGCCAAGGTTAGATTAGGGCTGGATATTACATGATGTGTGTGCAAAACCCCTTTATTTTTGGATTTGATCTGAGCCTTCAATTCCCTGTTTTGGACTTGCTGTTCTGATTGGTCGACTGGACCAGTCGACCAATCCAATCGATCAATGGGTTCTGTCTTTGCTAATTAGGTCTTGCTTGCTCTATTTAAGTCCAATCTCGAGTCTACTTCGTATTTTTTACCTCCAAACTCTTTGGAATGAACCAAAGACCTTTTGCATGTCATCTCCCTTGCGTTCTTGGTGTTTATCTTGACGGATCTTCGTCAAAACTCGTGTTCTTACACAAAAAGGTATGTCTACACTCTCTTCTTCTTCATCTTTGTTTTCTTTCCTTTTTGGGTTGAGACAGTAGAGGAGATGTTGCATTCTCTGTTGCAAACATCTCTGTACTTATCTCTCATGATCTTCCTAAGGATTAATGGCTAAAGCAATGTTCTTAATCATGATCATTGCAAGCTTTTGAAGGAATCATGATCTTGTCTTCGTTCATCTTTGATTTAAATTCTGATCTTCTCAGATCTATTTTATTGATCATATTAGTAGTCAATCGCTGTGTTTCCTTTACATTATCCATGATCTATCAACCTCTAGTTGTTTCTCCTTTATCATACCATGCTTTCTTCAAGAATCATGACTGATACATCTATGGTAAGTTTTGTTTCCTTATTTAGATCCATGTTCTTCAGTCTTAGATCTATTTTCTTGAAGATCTATGCATGCCTTTCATGATTTCTTTATCAAAATCAATGATCCATCATCCTATTGTTCTTGTCTATGATTTGTACTTTGAATTCTTCAAGAACTATGATTGATCTAATTATGGTAACTTTTGTTTCCTAATTTGTAACTTGAAAACTTGATTCGATTAGTGTTTTGAAGTCCTCTATATACTTGGATGCTACCATTGTAGTTTACCCCTTGTTTGGTACCCTTTTGAACCACCAAATTCGGTTCTTTATTCTCAAAACTCTTATTTTGAAGGCCATTATCTCTGTTGGTCAACTGATTGGTCGAATGAGACAGTAGTCCAATCCAATCGACCAATGAGTACAACAACTCTAGATTTGGTCTATTTTGGATGTTTTGATATCTTTCCTTTTAGGGATCTTTCCTAATATGTTGTATACACTTGTTTAGGACCTTCTTCTCAAGTTTGTCAAGATCTTACTTGAATTCTTAAGATTCCTTTGCGAGTTATATAAGGTAAGGATGGTTACTTCCTTAACAGCATAAATTTTATATCTTAGTTTCTATATTTGAATCTTGTTAGTTTATTTCTTTAATTAGATTCTTACAATGTTATACTATTGTTGTACTGTCTTGATATCAGTAGCATTACTTGTTTATATTAAATTGACTCATGTATGATTTACTTACCAGTTTTATACAAGTTGAATGTTATTATTGATTTCTTTCCATATATGAAGTTACCATATATATGATATTATGGATTGATGCTTGTGTATGCTTAAGTATAGTTTGGAAAGGGGAGGTGTCCTTTTGACACTTCTGTCCTTGGACAACTATGGGAATATTATGGGATGTTTCTGGAGATGCCCTTTGGACACCTTCCTAAACTGTTGGATGACATATTTAGGGTTGTCTAGTAGTGTTTGGCTAGGATGTCCCGTTATGTCAGACCCTAATCGGAGGGGTATTGAGACCGAATGACCCGTGGTAGCAATGGGGATTCGTGGGCGCTCAAGACCGGTAACCAATCCGTGAGAGGACATGGATCACATTGTTGATACTCGAAAGAGGCCATTTATCGGTAGGGTTGCATATGGTTAGACTTGGGCTCACGGGCGCTTAAGACCGGTAACCAACCCGTGAGAGGACGTGAGAGCTTCCCGTTTACCATATGTGGATGACCTATAGGGTTGATGGGTCCGTAGTCAGGGACTATGAGGACTCTAGTGTGAAGGATACCGGAAAGGATCGCCAGGGGCGAGGAATGGACGTATCTAGATCTGACTTGATGTAACTGAGTAGGAGACTTGCATTTGGCTAGGTTTTGACCCTGACATGTGCCGGTACTTAGACCAATGGTGATGTGAGAGAGTGGTGACCTATACCCCCAGCCATGGAATGTCCCGAGGGATGCCGGACCCACTACCAAAAGGCGTTGTGTGATGAGACCTTCCTAAAGAAGTACGGTGCTATGACTTAAAGCATGTCTGCCAATAGAGACCAGCATACATAGAGTTAGAATCATATTGCATCATGTGTTTCATATCATATAGCATTTTACTTTGCTTTGAAATCCTGCTATGTGTTGTTATGGATTAACTACCTTACTAAGTTTCTTTGAAACTCATTCCTTTTGTACAATGTTTTGTTAGATTACTCTGCAGGTTCTGAGTATCATGACTACTCGTATGAAGAAGTGCATGGAGAAGAGGCATATCTCCAGGAAGGTGATTGCGGTTACGAAAATTACACTGAAGATTCCGTGGGTGGTTATGCTGCGTACGATGCTTAGTCCGACCATAGAGTGGAAGTGCCCTTGTGCCATTTTTGAGATTTATACTTATAGAGATGTTGTCTATAAGATTGAGAACAATTTAGTTACCTATTGTACCTGCTATTGGGATTAGATTTCATTATGTTTCTTTTCTTTTAGAACTACTATTCCGCTGGTTGTAGAGTGGGATTCCGCCTCACTTTACTTATTGATTTAGACACTCTAATTATCTTTCGTACTCTGATTATATACATGGTGTATTCCTTCCTTATTTGGATCTTTGGTTTATCTTTTACACATTGATTATTATTGTTCATGATTATGTTATTGTCTATGTGGGAGGTTGATTGCTCGATACTTGGTCTTCGGGCTGTGTGGATCACACACTCGGGTATGCCAGGTAGGGTACCCGCTGGGTGGATGTGACAACTGGCCTAAACTCCAACAGGCTGCTATGGAGTACGTTCGCTGAAGTAGCAATTGTCAAATCCATGCCACGGTTTCTAAGCGCCCAGCTGAAACCATGACTTCGATTCTAGATCCCATCCCTTTTGCAATGTGGGGAATTGATATTATGGGCAAATTCACCAAGGCGTTGGGCGGAAGAGAATATCTCATAGTAGTAATAGACAACTTCACCAAGTGGGTCAAGGGTAGCGCCCTGACAACCATTACTGCAAAAAAGGTGGAGAAGTTCGTACTCGAATCGATTTTATATCGGTTCGGGATGCCAAAAATAATCATGACCGATCATGGCACCCAATTCGACTGTCCTCAGTTTGAACAATTTTGTGCAACTTATTTGATCGAGCATCGTATGTCATCAGTGGCATATCCCCAAAGCAATGGTCAGGTAGAGGTTACAAACCGAACATTACTTGAGGGAATAAAGAGAAGACTCGAAGCTGATAAAGCCTTATGGGTCAAAGAATTGTAGAATGTCCTGTGGGCCTACCAAACTACGGTTCGGACACCTATAGGAGAATCTCCTTTTAAGCTGGCATAAAGATCTGAGGCTTTAGCACCTGTAGAAATAATGGCTGGAACATTACGGGACAGAGAATTCGAAGAAAAAGCGAATCAACAAGGACTGCTTGATAGCCTTGATTTGTTGGATGAAGTTCGTACAAAAGCAATAGCACGAACTCAACATTATCAAAGGAGAATAGCGTCACATTATAATTCCCGAGTAAAAAACCGTCGGTACTCGGCAGGAGAGATGGTATTGAGAAATACCTTAGCTTCAAATCCACGCCATCAGAAGAAATTGGATCCTTCATGGGAAGGACCATATATGATTATCAAACCAGTCGGTTTGGGAGCTTACAAGCTGAAGAACTTGACAACCCAGAAAGAGTTGGATCGTTCGTGGAATGCCAGACATCTGAAGAAATATTATCCCTGAAGATTCTCGTTTTCGTTTATGATGTAACAAATTTCAAACTCAATCAATACAATTTTCAGTTTTTCAACATATTGTCTTTTGATTGGGGGTATCATACAACACATTCAAAGAGCAGATCCAGCGATAAATCAAAAGGCATCGGTTTAAGAAACCATGTGGGCCCTTCTACAAGGCATCGGTTTGAAACCTGAGTGAGTTCCTTCTCAGACTTATTGAATTTCTCTGGAAATCTCTAAGTAAAGGCATCGGTTTAAAACCCGAGTGAGTTCCTTCTCAGACTCATTGAATTTCTCCGGAAATCTCTAAGTGAAGGCATCGGTTTAAAAACCGTGTGGGTCCTTCTACAAGGCATTGGTTTAAAACCCGAATGAGTTCCTTCTCAGACTTATTGAATTTTTCCAGAAATCTCTAAGTAAAGGCATTATAAGACCTACTGTAACAATGACTCAAGTGACTAGCAAAGTTTGAAGATGAAGTTCAATTCTTTATTTCTTTAAACGACCAGAAGAGGCCAACCTTTACAACCAGCATATATATAAACAAGTGTTGGGGTACAATCTTCACTCGGTCAAAAGAGAAAGATATCACCAAGAAGTTAAACAAGATCGAAAGAGCTTTGCCAGAAGTAATACAAAGTCAGGAAGCAACACAGATTCAAGAAGAAGAAGAATAGAGTCAGGAAAAAGCATGTTATCAAAATCCTCTGCAATTCCATACTCTTTATCCAGCTTGACCAGAAGAGGCCTGATCGTTGATCAAACCTGTATTCAAGGCAAGCTCTTCATAACTGAATCCTTGGAGAGGAGCATAAGAAGGGGAATCATCGAGATAATGCATGATATTCGGATCTGGAGGTAGAGGGTCGTTCGTATCCTTGGACCAATCAGGAAGGGGAAGACCCAGCTTTGCAAACACTTCAGGATGACAACTGGCGTTGTAGGGAGTCGTGTTGAAATAAGGATCTCTCCTTAATATTGATTCCCATACTTCGTTTTCACCATCTCGGTAGGCCTGCAAGTTATAAGCATTCAGCATGTCAATAAAAGGCTTACTGTTTAAATACTTGAAGATGCAAGCTCTGCGAACATCAGTTGGAAGGAATTTGGGCAAGGGAATAGTAGCTTGCCTTTGGGGTAACGCTTCAGATCCTTTGGCCCCTGACTTTCCTGCTCCTCATTCCACCCTCCGGATCTTCTCCCTGGCATGATCCAAATCCGAATGGAGACGGTCAATCATAGAATTTTTCTCCCTTGCAACCTCCCAAGCTAAGTTTCCAAGACGAGCAATTTTTGCGTCTTTGGCTTTGGAGTCCTCCCAAAGCCTAGAAACCTCATTACTCAGTTTACTGAGTCTAGAGGCTACTTCCACTTGGTTGTGGAAGTTACCAGTGAGACTCCTGTAACAACTTCCGAGTTAGTCAGGAGCAAAAGAACAATCTTCAGAATCAAAAGGTAATGAAGAAAAACTTACATCACCAATGACTTCATAAAGTCATTGTCTGGAAGTGTGGAAAGAACTCTATTCTGCGTAGACATTTGAGCAGCAGTGCACCACTCCAGCACCTTGTCAAACTCGCTTGGCACCAAGACAGATTGCCTAGAAGAAGGAGAAGGATGAGCTACATCAAGAGAAGGATGAGCTACATCATCTACCAACCGACAGCGCTTCCTGGTGGCAAAATCCTCCAGCTCCAAAGAAGGAGAGGAGGAGAATGCCAAACAAGCATTAGATTTGGAAATAGAAGCAACACCTGCTGGGACCGCACCTTCATCATATGCCAACATAGTTGCCTCAGATGTCCGAAGGGTCTCCCGAACGGTTTCTCCAGCAAGGGCATCAACAGTATAGGCAGCGACAAAGGGATCAAGATCTTCCTAGGAAGACTGAGCGGTCTCTTCAGGCAGAGGGAGCGTGGGAGAAACATCAGCAGAAATTGTGGGAATCTAATTTGAAGATTCACCAACAGCAATCTTCTTACATTTAGAAGATTCACCAGATGCAACCTCACAGGGAGCAACCTTCGTCGGTACTAGGACAATTTTCTTACAGGAATTCGCCCTAATAAAGCTCAAATCAATTCTGGGAGGCACTGCAAATACAAAAAAGTAGTGTCAGTACAAAGATCCTACAACATACAGAAAAAGGGGAAACCCTAGGTCTCTACTAAGCACAAACTGTTCAGAACTTCCTTAATAAGTAAACCCAAAGTATGAATACTGTGGGGTTTACTCGGAGAAGAAGAGATGAAGATTCGTGACAAAGATTCGTGACAAAAGACTTACTTTTTCAACTTCTGATCGAAGATGGTGTTGAAGGACAAGAGTATGAGGAAGACAGAATGTCGTTTTACAAATCTATCAAACATAAATATTTGCAGATGGTAAGATGAGGGTGAAGTACCTTTGAGAGGCTTAAATAGCCTCAAGGTGCGATGCGATGGTTGAAACCCCAAGGTAATCAAGGGATAGGATTGAAGAGACACTTTGAACTCCTCAAAACGAAGGATCAACGGTCAGAGGATAACGGTGCTTCAAATTCAAAATTCGAAGGTTGATCAAAGTTTCCACGTGGAACAATATTCACCTGATACGAGGATATTATCAACTGTCGCACCACATAAAGTATTAAACTCCTTGGGAGAAGTGATTGGAGCACGAATACAAGAAAACGCTTGGACTTTGCAATAAGTGGAGCAACGGTTGGGAATAAATGTTCAAAGAAAATGAACACTTTTCTCCCGAGCGCGTCTCTGTGACATCCCGAACGGTATCTCCAGTTAAAGTACAAGTTACTCTGCAAGATTAACTTATATCATTTACGTCTTAAACTAAAGACGGTATTTTGGTATATGAGACGAAGAAGCATTAAGACAATCATTGGAAGAGTTCGAGAAAAAAGATTAATTTCTATTTCATCGTAACGTGGCGGGCCAACCCTTACAAAAGATATAAATATATACATAGGGGATTTGTTTTCCTATGTTTCTTCTGCATTATCAACAGCATTATCAATCGAGGAGTCTCTATTAGGATCTTTTTCCGAAGCAAGTTGTTAAGGTTCTTTGGGAAGAGGCGGTGAATCAGCAAGATACTCCAAAATGTTTGGGTCCACTAGAATTGGATCCTCCTCTTCCAAAGCCCAATCCGAGAAGGCCAACTTAAGTTTCCCAAAGATCTCTTTGTGGCACACCTCTCGAAAGGGAGTTGTATCAAAGGAAGGTTTGGATCCAAGGATTTTTTCCAAGACATCGTTCTGCCCCGCTCGGTAATCTTGAAGGTTGAAGCAGCCCATTAATTTGGTGAAGGGGACACTGTTCAGATACTTCTGGACGCATTTCTTCCGAAGATATGGCTTGATATGTTCAAGTTCGCTAGGAACTGCCATTTTAGATAGGCGCTCATTGTCCAAGGACTTAAGCTCAAGCTCAAGGCTCTCGCCAAAGGCAATAGCCTCCAATTTATGCTTCTTGGCCTCACATTCAGCATCATGGACACGAACTTTGGACGAGTCAAGTTCCTTCCTTAAGGAATTCAGCTCCTCCTCGTGTTTCTCTTTCAGCTCTTCTGCTGCCTTCTTCAGCCGATCGACTTCGGAATTGGCCTTTGCCAAATTCTCTTTGTAGGTCTGCAGCAAGGAGCCGTTACGACCAACTCGGCTCAAGGCCTCCATGTGTTGATAAAAGCTCAACACAGCATTCCTAAGAAGATAGGAAGATTATCAATAAATCTCAGAGAAGATTACAGGGTGATTGGCAAAGGATAAAGAAAATTAATACCTTGTGGAGTGACTAACAAGAGCGTCATTCTCCAGAGCTTCAAAGGCCTGACGATCGTCAGGCAAAAGACCAAGAGAGCTCCATTGAGCAGCTTTCTTGGGGTCCTGAGTTGCCCGATCAGTTCGTGTCAAAGTTCATTGAGGCATGAAGATCTCCTCAGAGTCCTTATTCTTTTTGGATTTCTTCGGGACGGAAGCATCGGCTGAGTCATGCTTCCTTTTGGATCGAGTGGGAGAAGGGAGGTCTATCTCTTCCACAATTGGTTTTTTCCCTTTCCCTGAAACATCAGCTACTGGCTTCAGGTTCCTGATACCTTTGTAGGAAGGGTCTGGGAGAGGTGTAGAAGATACTTGTTCTGCAGTCAAGGCTCGAGGGTACCGCCGTTTAGCAGTCACAACAGCCTTCTCAGCTTTTACCCGAAGACTCTCGGGATCCATTCTTGGAGGCACTACAAAGAAAGACAAGAGTCAGAGTTAAAAGAATTATAAATATTTTCAAGGAAATAAGGCTTGGCAGATAGAGAGCTCACGTCGAGCCAACCCCCAATATTGAAGGATGGAGTTGTATTCCATCTCATATCCATGTATCTCTTGATACCATGGAATTGACTTGATCTTCCCGACAGCAGCTCTGTCTCCTTGGGATAAAGGAAGGGCCCAATTACCCTCGAGGTATGAAGTATACTGCTTCCAGATGATCGGAAGTTAAGGTCAGATTGAGGCGCTTGACAGAAGAAATATCACTTGCGCCACCCTTTGTGATTAGAAGGGCCAATTCCTTTGGCAAGAATGTTGCCCCTCCAGTCAAGTTCCACTCTGTTGCGCTTGGAAAGCACAACCCAACTAGGAGGATGAGAGATGGAAAGAATGTGAAAATGTACGAAAAGACGAAGAGAAGGCGTAATGCCAAGTTCAAAACATAATCCCAAGAAGCCGACGATGAGACGCCAGCTATTGGGAAGAAGCATTCCAGGACAGATGTCCCAATGATTTAGAATAGCTGCAAATAAGGGATTGAAGAAAGGAAAGCGAACCCCGCTTTCCAGTGCATCTATATACAGGGAAAATTCACCCGGAAGGGTCAAATCAACTCTCTCATCTGGTTTGGGAGCCCTAAGATGATACGAGGAAGGAAAGCCAAAACCCTGGACAGCTAAAGGAAGATTTTCCTCATTATAGGAGGAAGCTACAGAATCAGGTCCACCGACGGATTTGACGGATTCTTTTGACCGCCCAGAAGACTCGGCAGTTGCCCTAGGAGTCATGAAAGGTCCAGACTTAGGATGCACGGAAGAAGTCTCGGTTCTTTCTTCTACTCTTTGTTGGCTAACTTCTGCGAAGTCACACCAGAGAGCAGTTAGGGTTTTGTTGTCACTATCCGACTGCTCAGAGGGGAGAGAAACAAAGGCCTCATTGCCGCTATCACTTTTACCAGTGCTTGACGCAAGGGAAACCCTATGTATTCCATTACTAAAGGGTCTGACGCCAGTTTCTAGAGAAAAAGAAACTTGGAGACAGAAAGTAAACTTTGCAAAAAGATCAGTAAACTTACTGGTTCACTGAGGCAGAGGGCTCGAGAACGAAAGAATCGTAAAGGCGAGAAGAGGACGACGAGGTTTCAAAATTCCAGACAAATAGAATGAAACCTAAGAAGACAACGAACAGCTTTTAAGCACCCGCACGGATGTTCGAGGACATGAATGATCTAGATTCATTCGGCATCAACGATCGAGATTTGAAGACGATTCGAAAATATGAACTCACGAATCCAAAACAGGTGTTAAACCGTTGTTTTGATTGCGTGAGCCCCGATAGTTTTTTGCGGTAGGAGGATGTATAGTGGCACCCTCACAAAGCTCGAGGAAAAAGCGACACTACCGCATTAAATGCCAAATGACGTTTAAAGGATTATGCAAGACTATTACTTGACGACAAACCCAGTTAAAAACCAAGCCCTCAGGATCGACCGAACGCTTGGTCTGGGGGGCTCATGATACGGAGAAAATATGATCGAACTTGGTTCATTCATGGTTCGACCTTCGACTCCAGTCGAGACGAAGGGAATCGACTCGTTTCCGAACCAGCCGGGTTCAGAAGGTAGCTTGTTGAGGAAGAACACTAAATCAGCTACAGGCACACCCTAATCCAATACTTATGGAGGAGGTTAATTAACCTAATGACGGCAGTCAGAATTGGGCGGCTGTCACTTATCACTTTCAGAAGGATAATCATCAGATAACGATCGGATTATCCTAGGAGTCCTCTAATAGTCCAAACTAGTAGAAGTATGTCACTCAACGGATCTATCTGTTGAGATCCAACGGCTATCCGAAGAAGGCTCATATACATCCAACGAAGGAGATTCGAAGGTACATTCTATATAAACATCGCCTCCCCACAAGGGAAGGGGATCTAGATACACACACTTGAACGTGAACACTCAGATGTTTTCTATCTGAATCGTATTCCAGTTATTCATTCCTTAGCTCTGTGTTCTAGCAGAGCCGTTTGTGATTAAGTTCATCAACTGACTTAGCCTTCGGAGGTGGACTCCCGACCCCAGCGGTCGGGCCACATCTGACGCTTTGTTTTGCCGGTCATTCTCAGGAGATCTAAGGGTTGAGCAGATTTTGGATGCATCAAGTAGTAACTACCGAAACCTCTCAGCTTGATCATTAAAATAAGAAACCCTTAATCGAACTCAAAACCCAGTACTATTGGTGCTAAATTTGCTGGAGATCTTGAACCGTAATCTTCGCACCAAACTACTCAGGTCTGGCTCGATTTGGCTCGCTTGATTCCTCGATCAGTCTCTCGTTCCTAAAAAATATAACACAGTGAGAAACGGAGCCGATCTTCTTGATCAGCGTCGCGTCTCCGACGATCTAGTCAGACTTATGACGAAAATGATGCTTCAAAGCTCGCAAGAGCTTCTGAGGTGTTCTAATGGAGTAAAACCAGGAAAACTCTGTGTTTAGGTTGATCTGAGAGACTTACCCTTGACGAGTTCATCATTTCTTTTTATATATGGATTTCCCGCATGTTCAGCTTTTAATTGCGACCGTCGGATTATAGCATAGGATTGGATGGTTGTGATTAGCCCTTCTTCATAGTTCCTGGGCACACCCATGGATTGCTTTATTTGATTAATTAAGACCAATTGAATAGTCATCAGATCAGAGTGAACCAGAGGATTCGATATTTTAGTCACAACACAAGCCCCCAAGCTTGCTGATCAGGTCGAACTTTTATGAGACTCTAGTCAAGAGGTTTGAATTTTTCTTCCAGGTAATTCCAGAATATTGTGTTTGTCGTGATCTTGTAGGTTGCATCAGGATCGTTCAGTCAGAATAAAAAATTTTCTCTACATTTTTCTCTTTAGATGTCGACTCTTGATATTCCATGTTAACCTCTTCACCGCTTCTTCCACGTGGTTGATCTTCACTGGATCAATATCTTATAACTTGTTCCCAAGAAATTATGATTTTCAAAACTACAACCTCAGGTTGTCAAGTCATCATTAACTCGAGCCTTGATCTATGGTTCATCTTTTATATAAAACCATAATTTGTAATTTTCTCGGAAATCAAACCATCCCTTGTAATCATGAGGTTACTGTGCTTAGCCCCCAATCATCCTGCAAATCCGCCAAAATCTTTATCTGTCAGATCTTTTACACTTTCTTAAATATAGCTTTTTGTCTTCCTTGACATTATCCTCCCTTGTACCGTTTGATCATAAATTCTGTCTTTTCCCAGTGTACGGTTATCACGTCCTTCCCCACTCCTTTTATATTATCCTCATGTTCAACCGTTATGCTTCTAAATCCACCGATTGACTCCATGCGTCGATTACGAATAGTGATGACCATCGATCTTGAAACATCGTATATTTCCCTCCACTTTTAAAGAAACCTCCTTCGCCTCACTTCAGTCCTTATATTTATTCATCTTCTGTTGTCCTCTCTCGCCCGTACTCTGTCTACATCCTTCGAAAATATCAAACATATTCATCTGCCATTCCTGTTGCTCTTCCTTCTTCGATTTTCATTATGCAAATCTTCACTTCTTGCCTTTCCTTCTTCATCATGGACCCTTCGACTAATCCTTCGACACCCAACACTTCTAAGCAACCCCATTATTCTTTTGAGTGCCAACCAACCAAAAAAAAACCTAGGTATTCCCCCCTCCCCCCCGATCATGTTTCCTTAGACTAGAAACCCACTCCTTATGCACATGATGAAGTTATCGTTCCTTACATACCTGTAAATATGTCAAAGGAAAAGAAAGATCCATGATATGCTGGTCTAGAGTGGTATTCAACTAAGGTGAAGAAGTCTCATCTGCTGACTTACTTGGAATATTATCAGTTTCCCTCTGATGCTAAGGTATGGGTTCCTGGGCCTTCTGATCGTCCATACACCGTTGAACTTGGGGTTATTACTGTTTATCTCAACCACCTTGAGTCTGGTTTTAGAGTTCCTTTAGTCCCGATAGTTCAGTCCCTATTGGACTACTACCATGTCTAACCCTCTCAGCTTACTCCAAACAATTGGAGATTAGTGTCTTGCTTTTTTGCCTTTATTCACAGAATGAAGCGTCTTCCCTCTGTAGAACTTTTTAGAAATTATTACACTTTAAAAGTATCCCATGAATGCGGTTACATTCACTTTGCCAGAAGAACATGCATTGCAAGTGAACTGGGTCAAGAGACCCAAATTTTTACTGATTCCTCCATTCCTCATGACAACAAACAATGGCGAGAGAAATATTTTTTTCTATACCATTCCTAGTCCAAACTACTGTTCCCGATGGTGTCTGCACTCTTTGAATTCTCTTCTTCCCTTAAAAAGCATCCTAAACTCAATAAATATGATCAAGAGACTTGGGACTTGATTGCCACCGGAAAACCAATTGATGTGGCTGATCTGAAAACCGATGTAGGTCTTGCCAACCATGGTCTCTTCCCATGTAAACAATGATGATTATTATTATTTTTTTTCTATACTTTGACCTTCTTTCTTCCCTCTTTTTGATATATATATATATATATATATATATATATATATATATATATATATATATCGGAACATATATATATCGGAACTGATGTCCACCAAGTTCTCAACATCTCTGAACTTCGAAAAGCCACTTGAGAAGAAGAGAAGCCTGATTCCAAACCTGAAAAATCAGGTAAGAAAAGAAAACACTCTGTTGTCCGTCCTTCCAATGACCGTAGTCACAAAAAACCCTCCAAGAAAAAGATTGTTGAGAAGAAATCTCCACTTGGCACCAAGAAAAGAAAGATAAAAGAATCCACTCCTGCTCCTGCTGAAATCTCTGTTGAAAGAAGCAATCTTCGGAAGAAATTCCCACTTGCCACTAACAATGTTGTTGAAGAAATTGCTGAAGTTTGCACTCCTCTTGCATCACCTGTGTTACCCCATGATGCCTCCATTCTCCCAGAGAAGATGGTTGAGAATGAAGAGCAAGGTAAGGAAATTCCTAATTACTCCTTTGACCATCTGAAGAAAATTGCTGAAGAAATCCTTGCTCATGCTGCAGGTAACATTATTGAACAAATAGCTGATCAGCTATTTGATGAGAACAATTTTGTGCCTGATCCTCCTTCTAAAACTGTTGTTTGAGAGAATATCCCTGAAAATACCCCTCAAAATGAGAATGTTGTTGTTGATGAAACTCCTGTTTTTGCTTCCCCTTTACAAGATCTTGCTTTGAATAATGTTGTTCTAGACATTAATATTCCCCCTGCCATTGATGAAGAAAATGTCCAGATTGTCCCACCAAATGAAGAATTTTTTGATACTGCTCCCCCAGAGTTTGATATTGCACCCCCCGAATTTGATGTGCCAGTTGATCCTCCAATTGGTCTTGGAGACCAAGGAGAACATTGCAGCCGAATTGGTTGATATGCAAGTTGACTCTAATGATGCGGCTGTAGATGTTGTCCCCCATGAAATAGTTGAGGCTCAATTGGACCTAATCAGTTAGATGACACCCAAAGTGTTGCTAATTTAGGGAATCATTTTAACCCTAACTGGAATTTGAAGGAGAACCACACAACCAGCCAGAACTAGGAAGTTGCCCGTGAATGGGGAACAAAGGGCAGAATCCCTCTTGATAAAAGAGAAACAGCCCGTATGACTTATCCTGATCTTTACTCTCATGCATGGGGGTAAGGAATAAATTTCCATTTCTCCTATTGATATCGATTTATTGGTGATTTTTAATTCATTTTATTTGGTCTTTATTATTTTTCCTGCAAATGTTTTGGTGCTGCCTTCAATGCCTTCTCTGAAGTTTTGGAAAGAGAAAAAAAATATTTCCATGGAAAATGATAGTCTGGTCAAACGGAACTTTGAATTGATTGATGAGGTACAAGAACTCAAAAATAGTTTGAAATCTTCGAGAGAAAACTAGTGGCCGCTCAATTCAAAGAGATGGATTTGTGCAATGAAATAGATGATTTACAAAATGATTTTCAACTCTGTTCTGACCTATGCACTGATTTGCAAGAAGAAGTATCACTGTTAAGAATTTCTGTTTTAAATCACAAAGATGAGCTTCTGCAAATGGAAATGTTAAAGAATGATGATCTGGAAAGGGCTAGACTTGCAACATTTGAGAGAAATGAACTCAGAGAGAAATTAGCCAAGGCCTTTGCTTGGTCTAAAGGCTTTGAGAAAGAGAAAGGTGAACTTTTGGAGAAACTTGAAAGGACTGAAAAATTAAAAGTAGATTTGGAGTTGGCACATGAGTATCATTAGAAAGCTTTTAATTCTGTCTTAAAGGAAAAATCTGATTTGGAATGTCAAAACAACAACTTGGGATTGAGCCTACGTGAGGCTTCTGCAGAGAAAGACAATCTTAGGATCTCTTTAGATTTGGATTCTAAAGAGAAAGAAAATTTGAATGGTATTTTGGATGAAACTCTTAAGGATAAAGCTTCTATGCTTGAAGAGATGCAGTTAGAAAGGAAAAT
This sequence comes from Hakea prostrata, assembly GCF_041222555.1. Lineage (NCBI taxonomy): Eukaryota > Viridiplantae > Streptophyta > Magnoliopsida > Proteales > Proteaceae > Hakea > Hakea prostrata. The sequence goes on from NC_142606.1 coordinate 52,050,702, forward strand.
TTTTGAGTTAGAAAGAAAAAGAATTCATGATGAACAACAAGTTGTTCTCAATTCAGTTACCTCTGCAATGGAGGAGGCAGGAGATAATCCAGCTTTCCTTGGATTCTGCAAGAATGTGGTGAAGGTCTGTTCTGATCAGATCTTTTCTGAAGGCTAAAAATTTGTCCCAATGTTGATTTCAAGCTACTTCCCCCAGAGTTTCTTCCGTCCAAAAAATTTTTGATCTCAGAAATTTAAAACATCCAGATTCTGAGAGTTCTTTAGAAGATGCCAATGATGAAGATGACGTGGACTCTGAGAAAGATGAGACTTCCAGTTCTGGTTATAATTATTCTTCCAATGATGATGATGATGAGTCGCCTCCAAAAGGTGAGAAGAATGTTGCTACTGACAACAATCCTCCAGCAAACCCAGATGTTTAGGAAAATATTTTCCTTTGTTTTTTGACATACCTTTTTTGTTAACCTTTTGATGTAATGGTTCTGACTTTGTTGATCTTTTCTTTTTCTTTTTTACCAATAGAATTTCTCTTTCTTTTCTTTTGTTCCTTGTGACTTTGGTTAAACAATATTTTGAAGAGAATCTTAGCAACTTTGATCATAGACATAGAAGGTGGTAGCAATCCTTGACCTGCTGCACATCTGACCACATACTATACTTCTGACCACTTGTCATATTTCTAATCAGTTTTTGTGTCTTTGATTAGTTGCTGATGAAGTATTCTTAGGAAAGAGTGGCTAATAAAGCTTTTTGGGAAAACAGCTGATGAAAGCCTTAATAATTGATCAAAAACTTTCTGTCCTTAAACAATAGTTGAAGAGAGTCTTACCAACTTTGATTAGAATCTTCAATGTAACATGTTTTGTGAGAAATCCTCTTGATCAGCTCCTGTGATCATGATCGAAAGGCTGCCTTGGAAGGCTGGCTACTTGAGCCTGACTTCGGAAAGTCGGGACCCTCGGAAAGAATGATCCATGATTAAGCTAGCATGACCGTGCCTCGAAAGGCTAGCTACTTGAGCCTAACTTCGGAAAGTCGAGACCACCCTCGGAAGGAATGATCTGTGATCAGCTTCGGAAAGCATGACCAGGCCTCGGAAGGCTGGCTACTTGAGCCGAACTTCGGAAAGTCCGGACCACCCTCGGAAGGAATGATTCGTGATCAGCTTTAGAAAGCATGACCAAGCCTCGGAAGGCTAGCTACTTTAGCCTGACTTCGAAAAGTCGAGACCACCCTCGAATGGAATGATCCATGATCAACTTCGGAAAGCCTAACCAGGCCTCGAAAGGCTGGCTACTTGAGCTTGACTTCGGAAAGTCGGGACCACCCTCGGAAGGAATGATCTGTGATCAGCTTCGGAAAGCATGATCTGTGGTCATCTAGCATAGTCAGGCCTCGGAAGGCTGGCTTACAAGAGCCTGACTTCGGAAAGCCAGGATCACCCTCAAAAGGAATGATCCTGGATCAGCCTTAGAAAGCATGATCAGAAAACTGGTTCAATAAAAAAGACCCTTTGCACGATTGAAGAAGAATCTTTAAGTGATGATAGTTGATAGAAATAAATTCTTTAAGAATATTAAAGAATCCACTCCCTTTCTATTGATAATACTTCTTGAGATGAACTACATTTCATGGTCACCTCAAACAACTTCCATGAATATCTTTGAGCCAATACGTGTTTTTATCACGTATGGTCCCTCCCAGTTTGCGGAGAGCTTTCCACAATTTCTTGGGTTTGATGCTGATTTTTTCCTCAAGACCAAGTCTCCAACCTTGAAAGATTTAGGCCTGACACGAGCATTATAGTATGCTGATGTCCTCCTCTGATACTCCATATTTCGATATAGAGCTTCTTCTCTAACCTCATCCAAAAACTCTAAATTCACTCTCAGTCCTTCGTCATTGGTTACTGGATCAAACTTCTCTGATCTTTCTGACCCAACCATCACCTCTACTGAAGCCAAGGCCTCCGATCCGTAAGCCAACTTAAAAGGTGTCTCCCCTGTTGGTGTTCTAATTGTAGTTCTATATGCCCATAGCACATGTGTCACATCCCACCCTAAATCCACCCAGGGGGTACCCTATCTGGGTTACTCGGGAGTGATCCACAGCCCAACAGATCCAGTTTAGGAACGATCATATCCACTTATCACAATAATATAATCAAAAGCAAGAACAATTTATAGTATTCAAGTAATCTAATAATAAAAGTTAAGAAATGATCACAGAAGGATCACAACGAACATCAGAGTGCGGAATAACAAGTACCAAATCAAAAGACAACTGTGCGGAAGGTAGATCGAAATAAGGTAAAGGTTACAACCAAATCTCCAAAGAAGGAAAATAAAAAGGTACGCAACTAAGTTACAGTTTCTTCTAACTTATACAATGTCTCCTCAATAACATAATCATAAGAAACTAAGCCAGGCCGGATCTACTCTTGACAAATATGAGTCTTGAACTGATAGCCTTCACCGATGTAGTCACCGTAGCCAAAGTGGTATGAGTCACCAACTTAGTCCTCAAAGTGTTGACCGTCACAGTCAACAGTAGGAGTACCTACTGAGAAAGTCTAACAAAATATGTTGCAAAAAGGAGTGAGTTCAAAAGAACTCAGCAAGGAAAGTTATTCCATAATACATAAGCCATATGATATCAATCATGAACTGATGCAGATGATATGAGACATAAGATGCAAATATGATTCTAACTCTAAGTATGCTGGTCTCTATGGTAGACATGCTTTAAGTCAAAGCACCATACTTCTTTAGGTAGTCTCAGTCTCTCATCACCGGGGGGGAATTGGGTCCTGCATCCCTCTCGGACAAATCCATGGTTGGGGGCTTCGGTCACCACTCTCTCACATCACCATTTGGTCTAAGTATTGGCGCATGTCAAGGTATAACCTAGCCCAATGCATGTCATCTACTTAATCATATCATGTCAGTTCCAGATACGTCCATTCCTCCCCTCTCGGGATCCTTTCCGGTATCCTTTACACTAGAGTCACGGATATTACTCACCGGACTCATCAACCCTATTGGTCATCCACAAATGGTAAACGGGAAGCTCTCACGTCCCCTCACAGATCATTTCTGTAAAACCCAGCCCTAACCTTGACCCGGAAACCTTGTTATTTGTAGGTCCAGTGACCCGAAGTAAAGTAAGAAGTCAGCTTTGGGCCATCCCAGTAGAGGACATGGTGTCTGGCTTTGAATCCATGAAAGTTGATGATGAAGTTCTATTTATGGAAACTGAATCCTGATGAAGATCTGATTAGTTGATGGACTTGGAGTGCTCTCTATCTTGGTTTGAAGGCATTTCTACCTATTAGGTAAGTCACTTGACTTGTGTGCAAAACCCCTTTAGGATTGGATTTGATCTGGGCCTTCAATTCCTGCGTTTGGTCTTCTTGTCAGCATTGGTCGATGATTGGTCGGTGGGCCATCGACCAATCCACTCGACCAATGAGTGTTGTCTTTGGCAATTAGGTTGTTCTTGCTCTATTTAAGTCCAATCTCGAGTCCATTTCGTATTTGCTGCCTCCAAACTCTCTGGAACGAACCAAAGACCTCTGCAAGTCATCTCCCTTGCATCCTTGGTGTTTTCTTGACGGATCTTCGTCGAAACTCTTCCTTTTGCATCAAAAGGTATGTCTACTCTCTCTTCTTCTCCTCCATCTTTGTTTTTCTTTCCTTTTTGAGTTGAGACAGTAGAAGAGATGCTGCATTCTCTGTTGCAAACATCTCTCGAACATGTTCTCATGATCATCCTAAGGATTTGAGGCTAGAACAATGATCTTAACCATGATCATTGTAAGCTTTTGAAGGAATCATGATCAAACCATGATCTAATCTTTGTTAAACTTCTGATTTGAATTCTGATCTCCTTGGATCTTCTATGATTGATCATGTTAGTAGTTAATCGCTGTGTTTTCTTTTCATGATCTATGATCTATCAATCTCTAGCTGTTCTCTTCTACCATACTATGTGTTCTTCATGAATCATGATAGTTACATATATGGTAGGTTTTATTTCCTTATTTAGATTTATGCTTCTAAGCCTTGTTCCTTGAAGATCTAAGTATGTTTTCATGATACCATTACCGAAGCAATGATCCATCCTCCTATTGTTCTTGTCTTTGATTCCTATTTCGAATTCATCAAGATCCATGGTTGATCTAATTATGGTAACTTTTTGTTTCCTAATTTGGATCTTGATATCTTCATTTGATTGGTGTTTTGAGGTCCCCTATATGTTAGATTACTGCTGATGTAGTTTACCCCTTGATTAGTACCCTTTTGAACCACCAAATTCGGATTTCATATCTTAAAACTCTGTTTTTTTTAGGCTCTTTCCTCTCATTGGTCGGTGATTGATTGGTCGATTGGACCAGTCGACCAATCCACTCGACCAATGAGTACAGCTAACTCCAGAATTGGTCCGTGTTGGATGTTTTGGTATCTTTTCTGTTAGGGATCTTTCCTAATATGTTGTATATACTTGTTTAGGACCTTCTTCTCAAGTTTGCCAAGATCTTACTTGATTTCTTAGGATTCCTTTCGAGTTATAAAAGGTAAGGATGGTTATTTCCTTAATTACATAGATAGCATGAATCTAGTTTCTATATTTGAATATCATAGATATGATTCCTAAATTAGATTCTTACAATGATATACTACTGTTGCATAACTTTGATTACAGTAGCATTACTTATTCATATTGAATTGATTCATGTATGATTTACTTACCAATGTTATACAAGTGATTGTAATTATTGATTTCTTTCCATATATGAAGTTACCATATATGTGATGATATGAATTGATGCATGTGTATGCTTAAGTATGGTTTGGAAAGGAGAGGTGTCCTTTTGACACTTCGTCCTTGGACTACTACGGGAATATTATGGGATGTTTCCGGAGATGCCCTCTGGACACCTTCCTAAACTGTTGGATGACATATCTAGGATTGTCTAGTAGTGTTTGCCTAGGATGTCCTGTTATGTCGGACCCTAATCGGAGGGGTATTGAGACCGAACGACCCGTGGTAGCAATGGGGATTCATGGGCGCTCAAGACCGGTAACCAACCCGTGAGAGGACGGGAATCACATTGTGGGGGCCATTTATTGGTAGGGTTGCATATGGTTAGACTTGGGCTCACGGGCGCTTAAGACCGGTAACCAACCCGTGAGAGGACGTGAGAGCTTCCCGTTTACCATATGTGGATGATCAATAGGGTTGATGAGTCCGTAGTCAGGGACTATGAGGACTCTAGTGTGAAGGATACTGGAAAGGATCGTCAGGGACGAGGAATGGAAGTATCTGGATCTGACTTGATGTAACTAAGTAGAAGACTTGCATTTGGCTAGGTTTTACCCCGACATGCGCCATATACCAAATGGTTGTGAGAGAGTGTGTTGACTTAACCCCCTGCCATGGTTTGTCCTGAGGGATGAAGGACCCATTACCAATCGGCTGCTCAAGACCGGTGAAATGATCCGTGAGAGAATCCAAGATATCTGAAATGGTTGAGGATGTGAGTGGACTTTCCTAAAGAAGTACGGTGCTATGACTTAAAGCATGTCTGCCAATAGAGACCAGCATACATTGAGTTAGATTCATTCATTCATTCATTGCTTGTCTCATAACATATTGCATTTATGTTTGTTCGGAATCCTGCCATTTATGTTATTATGGATTTTAAGCGCCTTCTTCGAGTTTCTTTGAAACTCATTCCTTTATTGTACAATGTTTGTTAGACTATCCTGCAGTCGAGTGTTATGACGGTCCCTATGAAGAAGCGCAAGGCGAAGAGGCATATCTCCAGGAAGGTGATTGCGGTTACCACAATTACTCTGAAGATCCCGCGAGTGGTTATGCTCCGTACGATGCTTAGTCCGACCATTGAGTGGAAGCGTCCTTGTGCTATTTATGAGATTTACATTTATAAGGATGTTGTCTATAAAGTGGAGAACAATTTAGTTACCCAATGTACTTGCTACTGGGATTAGATTATGTCTAGTTTATTCTTTTAGAGCTACTTTTCCGCTGGTTGTAAAGTGGGATTTTTGCCTCACTTTACTTATCACGTTGACACTCAAGATTATATCTATTATTCGATTCATTTATGATTCATTCTTTCTTTATTGGATCTATGGTTTATCTTCCGCACTTTTATTATGATTGTTCATGATTATGTTATTGTTTATGTGGGAGGTTGATCAGTCGATACCTGATCTTCGGGCTGTGGATCACACTCTCGGGTATGCCAGATAGGGTACCGGCTGGGAGGGCGTGACAATTTCACCGGTCTTGAGCGCCCGTGAGCCCAAGTCTAGTCATTTGCAACCCTACCAATAAATGGCCCCTTCCGGGTATCCGCAATGCAATTTATGTCCTCTCACGGAGTGGTTACCGGTCTTGAGCACCCACAAATCCACACTACTACCACGGGTCGTTTGGTCTCAATGCCCTTCCGAATTGGGTCTGATATGATAGGGACATCCTAGCCATACATCTAGACAAGTCCTATGTATGTCATCCAATGATCCAGGAAAGCGTCGATGGGCATCTTCGGAGAACATCCCATACTATTCCCTCCAATGTCCAAGGACGAGTACCGGAGGGCACTCCCCAATCCCAAATCATACCTAAGCAATCACATGCTTATTTCCATCCATTACATATCAACAATACATTATCACATTGAAAACATGTCATAACATCTCATAATACAATGTATAAATAAATGACAAGAATAAGTAAACATGATAAACCAAGTAATTAAGCATGGTGCTACTGTCATAAGGTAACTACAATAGTCATATGATGTCTAAAATCAACTAATAAGTTAAGTCTACTAAGTTACCAACAACAGTGTAAAAGTCATACAGTCTATGTTATATGGCAATAACCGTCCTTACCTCAAATTGTGAAGAAGATGATCCGAAGTCACAAGAGAATGATCCAATTATAGTCTTAAAGCCCTAAACAAACATACATGAAGGATTAGAGAAGAAATCAAAACAATCGAAGATCGAATGGATCAAAACGGGGAAAAGTTTCGACTAGACCTTGTTGGTTGATACATTGGGTTGATGGTATCGACCAATAGTATCGACCAACGAGTCTTGGACAGCAAAATGGGATTTTTGGGTTTTGGCTCAAAATGGGTCTTCCGGATCTCGGATCGATATGAAACTTGGAGGGATGCTTAAGAACAGTAGCAGGAGACTACGTAGAAAGAATTAACATGATCCAATGGTCGGATTGAAAACCCCCAATTTGAGGTCCTAGGTTCAAACTTGCAAGACCCATGTTCTTCAATGAAAACCATTACAATTGCAAGAGAACTTAGGAATTTAATCAATAGAATGATGAGCAGCAGAATATAGACAATTACTAACATATAATCAGACCTAATTGAAAGAGAAAATCAGATTAAGAGATGAATTCATGTTGTAAAGAAGAGGAAAATCAAAATAAGAAAGCAAGAACATCATGTATGAGAATCATAGCATGGAAAGAATGAAGAGAGGTTTAATCAACCCAAGAGAGCTTGTAGAAGAGGTGGTTGCAAGGTTGCAGCACCTTCTCCACGAACTCAGTAGCAAGAACAAGATGAGGTAGAAGTAGATTAGAGAGAGAGTGAGAGATTACATACCTTGGAGAAGAGATTAGAGAAGAGAAACAATGATTCTTGTAGAAGATCATCACCCAAGCCAAGGAGGAGGCTTAGAGGAGCTTTCCCACGTTCTCAGATGTTGAAATGAGTGAAATAATGATTTAGGTTCGAGGTTTCACTTAAAAGGACAAAGGAATATCCAAAAAGCATCTTTTTCACGATTCTGGGCTTGTTTTGGTCGATACCTTTGGTTGATAGTATCGACCAATAGTATCGACCAACAGCAGTTTCAACAGAATTCTCAAGAATAGTTCAGCAACTTCGAACAGGGATTCGGAAGGCTATACAAGGTCAAATTGAGTGAGGTTTTCTCCTACAAGTCAATAAAGAAGTCTAGTTTCCATAAATACCGTTGGATCAAGCATGGGAGTTCATTAGGTCTACCAACTAAGCTCACCTTCTTCGATGCGCAAGCAGGATTTGCCAGACATAGTTCAGCAACTTCGGACAGGGATTTGGAGGGCTATATGGGGTCAAATTGGGTGGGGTTTTCTCCTACAAGTCCATCAAGAAGTCTAGTTTCGGGAAATACTTTTGGATTTTGCACAGGTGTTCATTAGGTCTACCAACTAATTCACCCCTCTTCGGTGCGCAGATTCAAAACTAACACTGACAACGCTCTCAAGTGAGGGGCATCATCGCCAATGTCCATGGGCTTGGGCTCCGACACCAAATCATCAACCAAAAGGGTACACAAGGACTTTTCCCACCACTTTGGGTCATTGGATCAACAGACAATACAAATTCCGGGCCAGGTCAGGGTAAGGATAAGGCCGGACATGGCCTCCTAAGGCTTTCAAGGATAACAACAATGAAATCAAGGTCCAACTTCAAGGTCTAACATTAAACAAGTCTTTCTTTATCCCAAAACAAATAGGGTACCCCGGGCTAGGTCTGGGCTGGATTTCACATTCTCACCCCCTTAAAATAATTTCGTCCTCGAAATTGGGAGAGTACTAGGATTCTAAGGAGATGGAGGACATTGCTTTTATCTTGACTTTTCTTCTCCCAAAATCTTCGGAAAACAATTAACAATAAAACTTTTGTAAGAAAACCAGGGATAAATCTAACATGCCTTGAAATCAAATCAAAAGTATGATAATGGCTTCATGAAGACTTCACAAGGATCATGGCAAAGACCAATATGAAGATCATAAAACCCTAAGAATGAAAGGAGATTGTCGAAGAGATGGTTGCAGGGATGCAGCATCTTCTTCATAGTCTCAATCACAAAGAATAAAATATAGTAAGAGTAAAGTAAGATCATGGCTTTATGAAGATTTCATAAGGATCATGGTAAAGATCAATATGAAGATCATAAAATCCTAAGAATGAAAGGAGATTGTCGAAGAGATGGTTGCAAGGATGCAGCATCTTCTTCATAGTCTCAATCACAAAGAATAAAACATAGTAAGAGTAAAGTAAGATCATGGCTTTATGAAGATTTCATAAGGATCATGGTAAAGACCAATATGAAGATCATAACACCCTAAGAATGAAAGGAGATTGTAGAAGAGATGGTTGCAAGGATGCAGCATCTTCTTCATAGTCTCAATCACAAAGAATAAAACATAGTAAGAGTAAAGTAAGATCATGGCTTTATGAAGATTTCATAAGGATCATGGTAAAGATCAATATGAAGATCATAAAACCTAAAAAAATGAAAAGAGATTGTAAAGAGATGGTTGCAAGGATGCAGCATCTTCTTCTAAATTTCAATCACAAAGAGTAGAACATAGTAAAAGTAGATCAATACAATACAAGAGAGATTACTAACCTTTGATTGAGGAACAGGGGATGAAAAGCTTGAAGTCTTGAAATAATTAGAAGGAATAACAAATCATGAAGATCACACTTGATTTCCCTTCGAAATCATCATGTGGGGAAAACACAAGGTTATAGGGTGTATGGAGGTCCACTCTAGAACAGCAGGGATAGGAGGATCAGTCATGGGAATTTCTTAAGATCACCCTCCTATCAAAGGTAAATAAAAGGCACAAGAAGAAATAGAAGGGAGAAAAGATCAGTTTCGGGGTGAACTTCTACCAAACAAAACTGGGCACTCATACGACAGTCGACCGAGAATAAATCAAATAATGCATATGGTAGGTATGGATTTGGCACAGTAGCAAGGTTATGATTAGGTGGGATTTCACAACATGAGGCAATTCATCGACCCATAAACTGTTTGCTTTATCTAATCTTCTTTTGATTCCCTGTAAGAGAGTTCTGTTGGTTATCTCAATCTGCCCATTGCATTGCGGATAAGCCACAGAAGAATTTTTGTATTCAATATGATAATCTGCACAGAATTCTTTGAACCTTTCATTGTCGAACTGAGTTCCATGATCTATTAATAAGACCTTTGGCAGACCATATATGAAAATGATCTTTTTTCTAAAAACTTCTCAATTTGATTTGTTGTGGTTGTAGCCAAAGCTTCTACCTCCACCCATTTTGTAAAATAGTCAATTGCAGCTACCACAAACTTTCTTCCTCCAGATGCAACAGGAAATGGACCAAGCAAATCCATCCCCCACATTGCAAATGGAATGGGATTGAGAATTTAGGTCAACTGCTCCGGCTTGTTGCTTCGAATTGGAGCATGAATTTGGCACTAGCAGCATTTTCTTACGTATTCAATTGCTTTAGCTTGCATCCATGGCCAATAGAATCCTTGCCTCAAAATTTTATGGGCCAAAGCTTTTCCACCTAAATGACTCCCACAGATCCCTTCATAGACCTCTGCTAAAGCATACTGTGAGTCGAATGGTCCTAAACACTTCAAAAGTGGTCCAGAAATTGTTCTTTTATATACTAGTTCATTCTTTAGAATAAACTTTGCAGCTCTTCTTTTCAAAGTTCTGACCTTTTCTTTATCTTCAGAAAGAATATCCTCTTTAAGATACTGTATAATAGGATCCTCCAAGACACTTCCATATCAATTTCCATAATCTCTGGCTCTGAATATGCCGGAATATCCAGCTCTTCAATATACACAGCCTGTGGTAGAGAAGTAAATTTTACGGAAGCTAACTTCGCCAGAGAATCTACCATTGTGTTCTGATTTCTGGGTATTCTCATAATTGAGAATTGTTGGAACCACCCTTAATTGAGAATTGTTGGAACCACCCTTTACAATCTAGCGCCTTCTTAAGATAACTGATCATCCTATCATCCTTCGCTTCATACACTCCTGTAACTTGACTGACCACCAGCTTAGAATCACTTTTTACTTCAATGTTTTGTACACATAGGGATTTGGCCAATCGTAACCCCGCAATAAGAGCCTCATATTCTGCCTCATTATTTGAAGCACGAAAATTGGATCGAAGAGCACTTTGAATTACAAATCCAAATGGACTTTGTAAAATCACACATTGTCACATCCCCCAAGCTGGTACCCTAACTGGAGGATGCGTCCAAAATCTGCTCAGCCCTTGGATCTCCACGTGATGTCCTGCAAAACGAAAGCGTCAGATGTGGCCCGACCGCTGGGGTAGGGAGTCCACCTCTGAAGGCTAAGTCAGTTCATGAACTTAATCACAAATGGCTCTGCTAGAAGCACAGAGCTAATGAATGAAGAAACGGGAAAGGTGATCTAGATAGCAGATCACTGATAGTCTAGGTCTATCAGTATGTATCTGAACCTGAGTCTTAGATAGTATTCTTTTTGATCGATTGATTAGTCCCTCACCTTGTATGGTAGTGAGGTTTATATAGAGTGTACCTTCGAATCTCCTTCGTTGGATGCACTCGAGCCTTCTTCGGGTAGTCGTTGGATCTTACCGATGAGATCCGTTGAGCGATAGACTCCTACTAGTTTGGGCTAGTAGAGGACTCCTGAGATAACCGTTAGGTTATGCGATAGTTATCCCTTTGATGATGATTATCCGCAGCCGTCAGTTTGAGTCTGCTGTCATCAGGGTGATTACCCTAATCCATAAGTAAGATTAGGGCACGCTAGCAGCCGAATAAGCTTTCTTCCTCAGCAAGCCATCTTCCGGATCCGGTTCGCTCGGGAGCGATTCGGTTTTCTCCGTCTCGACCGGGGTCGAGGGTCGGACCAGGTATGAACCCGGTCTGATCATAAACTCTCCATATCACGAGCCCCCCAGACCAAGCGTTCGGTTGATCCCGAGGGCTTGGTTTTTAACTGGGTTCGTCGTCAGGTGATGATCTCTGCGTGCTTCATTAAATGTCATATCACATTTAATGCGGTGGTCACTTTTCCTCGAGCGTTGTGAGTGTAAGGCCACGTGTCTTCGTTGCAGTTGATCTGTCGTGGCTCACGTCATCCAAGCGACGGTTTCCGAACACTTATTTCGGATTCGTGAGTTCAAACTTTCAAAACGTCTTTCAATCCTGATCGTTGATTTTGAATCAATCTCAATCGTTCAGATTCCCGAACACTCGTGCGGGAGTTTTAAAAGCGGTTCGTTGTCTTCGTAGGTTTCATTCTTCCTGTCTGGAATTTGAACCTTTGTCGTCTGCTTCGCGCCTTCCAGCTCTCAAGCTTCCGTCTCACTGAATCAATAAGTTCACCGGTCTTTTCTTTTTGTAGTTTACTGAAACGAGTAATGGCGGACAATAGGGCTTCTTTAGTACCCCATGTTGGTGATAGCAATGATGCTTTTGCCCCTCCTGCTCCCGAACAGTCGGATAGTGATAACAAAACCCTAACCGTCCTCTGGCAGGAGTTCGCTGAAGTTTCTCAAAAAGGTTTTGAAAGAAAAACCGAAACTTCTCCTGTCCTTCTCGAGTCTGGATCTTCCAAGATTGTCGAGTCTTCTAGGCAGCCTCAAACCTCCGGGTCCAATGGTGGACCTGGCTCTGTTCCTTCCATTTACAATGGAGAAACCCTTCTTTCAGCTGTCCAAGATTTTGACCTTCCTTCCTCATATCAGGTTAGGGCTCCCCACCCTGATGAAAGGGTTGATTCATCCCTTTCGGGTGAATTTTCTCTGTACATAGATGCACTGGAAAGCGGGGTTCGCTTTCCCTTTTTAATCCTTTATTCTCCACGAGTTTTGAATCACCGGAACATTTGTCCCGGAATGCTCCTCCCCAATAGCTGGCGTCTCATCGTCGGCTTCTTGGGTTTGTGTTTTGAGCTTGGCATTACGCCATCTCTTTCTCTTTTTGTACATTTTCATGTTCTTTCTATCTCCCATCCTCCCGGATGGGTCTTTCTTTCCAAACGCAATAAGGCTGAACTTGATTGGAGGGGCAGCATCCTTGTCAAAGGAACTTGCCCTTCTAACCACAAAAGATGGCGCGAACGATACTTTTTCTGTCGAGCGCCTCCATCAGATCTTAACTTCCCGACCACCTGGAGGAGGCTTACTTCTTCGTCCGAAAGTAACCGGGGCCTTCCCTTATCCAGAGAAGACGAGGCGGCCATCGGGAAGATCAAATCCATTCCGTGGTATCAAGAGATACATGGATATGAAGTGGAGTATAACTCCATCCTTCAAGATCTTGGGGCTTGGCTCATTGTGAGCTTCTAACCATCATCCTTTGATTTGACTGAAGTGATATGTCTTGAATTCCGATTCTTGTCCTTCTTCTTTGCGGTGCCTCCCGAACGAACCACCGAAAGCTGCGGGTGAAGGCCGCTAGGGCCGTTGTGACAGCCGAGCAACGATCGCCCGGGGTCTTGACCGTAGATCAAGAGGCTTCTCTTCCATCTCCCGACCCCTCTTACGGGGGGTATCGGGGAATATCGGGCCCGTAGCCGATGCTTCGGGTAGAGGGAAGAAACCAATGGTGGAGAGGGCTAACCTCTCTTCCTCCGTCCGAACCAAGAGGAGGCATGACACAATTGATGCTCCCTCCAACAAAAAATCCAAAGCTTCAACGGATGGTGAGGGGGTCTTCATCCCCCAGTGGACCCTGAAGATGACCGACAGGGTTACTCGGGATCCCGAGAAAGCTGCAGAATGGAGCTCCCTCGGTCTTGCTCCTTCGATCGCCAGGGGAGTTTGAAGCCCTGGATGACACCTCCCTTGTTAGTCAATCTACAAGGTACCGGTCTTCTTGCTTACTTATGTTTTCATAATTTCTTATGACTTCTTCTCGATATCTTCCGTCTTCCCAGGGAATGTTGTGTTGAGCTTTTATCAACACATGGAAGCATTGAGCCGGGTTGGTCGCACCAGCTCCTTGCCGCAAACTTGTGAAGAGAAATTGGCCAAGGCCAATTCTGAAATGACCAGCTGACTGCAGCTACCGTGGAGCTGCAGAAAAAGCATGAGGAAGAAGTGATCTCCCTCAAGGAAGCCCTTGAAGCTTCGAAAATTTGTGTCTCTACTGCCGAGCGCGAGGCCAGGAAGCAAAAGGCAGCTGCCACTTTGTTTGGTGACAGCCTTGAAATCAAAAGTAGGGAGCTCGAAGAACATCTGAAGTTGGCGATCCCTAGCAAGCCTGAGCATATAAAGCCAGAGCTTCGGAAGCAGTGCATTCGGAAATACCTAAACAGCGTACCTTTCTCCGAATTGCTAGGTTTCTACAACATTCAAGCCTATCGCATGGGGCAGAACGACGTTTGGGAGCAGATCCTTGAACGATCCCGACTTCGACACTTTGCTCCTTTTCGTGAGGTATGCCACCCAGAGGTCTTCGGGAAAGTTGGTATGGATCTCCAAGACTAGGCTCAGGGAGAAGATGATCCTTTTCCAGCTGACCCTCAATATGAGGCATATCTGAATGACGAGCCGGCACTTCCAGAGGAGAAATCACAAGCCGAGCCTCAAGTTGTTGTTGTAGAGAATTCAGCCGATGCCACTCTTGAGGAAGGCTCTTCTCATGGTCCTGAGAAAAGTCATCCCGACTAGGGTCCCTTGGGCAACAATGAAGAAAAGGCTTAGGGAGTTGTTCTTTTGTAAAGATGTACCCTCAATTTAATGAATAGACATTTCTTTTTTTATGTTGGCCTCAAAATTTCCCCGTCTCCTGCCGAAATCTTACCTTGAATATCAAATTATTAATGATAAAACTTATCACTTAACTTTTCATTCCTCGCCGAATAATGATCTTGTAGAAATATTGTGAAGATGCGTTTCGGGAAGATGCGTTAATCTTCCCCACTACTTCATTTATTGCAAAGTCCGCACGTTTCCCTTCTGCGAAGTTCAAACGTTTTCCTGCTTTTGTATACCATTCACTGTTTCCAATGAATCGGAAATACATCCATTATTTTAATGGCAGTGCGACGATTGGAGGTTTCTCTGCATCAGGTGCTCGCTTCCACATGTTTCCATGTGGCATCCCTTCGACCATTGATCTTGCTTTTTGCGGATTTCGAAGCGTCATTTCGATCTGGGTCGTCGGTTGTCCTTAGCCTTCAACCGTCGTCTTATACCTTAGGCTATTTAAAGCCTTCGTGGGTACTCTCCATCTATCTTGACTTCTGCAAGATAGATTTGCTAATGTGCCAAAGCACCCTTTCGTCCTTCGGCCTGCTTCCGTATTCCTCGTACTCCAACGACTGCTCTATCCATTTCCGAACAAGTGAGTTTTTTGATTACTCATCTCTTTCCCCACTTCCCCCACGAGTAAACTGCACAGTAGTTATACTTGGGGTTTATTTTGTTGGTCTGTCAGAAGCTGTAGAAAACTAGGGTTTCCCCATTGTTGTTGTCGTTTATTTCTGTACTGATACGGCTTTTTTTTTTTTTTTTTTTGCATAGTGGCTCCCAAGATCAACCCGAACTTTATCAGAGAAAAATCTCGTAAGAATAGCGGTAGTGAATCCTCCAAGCGCGATCGCCGGCGGTGAATCTTCAAGTCGATTCCCTGCAGCTTCGTTGATGCCGTCCCTGCGCCTCCTTTGCCCGAAGTGATCGCACGTCTTTCCCAGGAAGATCTTGATCACTCCGTTGCCGATGGTACTGCCGGCGCTCCTGCTGGTGAGCCTGTTGGTGCACCCCCGAAGGAGACTCTTCGGGCATCTGAGGCAACTATGTTGGCGTCTGATGAAGGTGTGGTCCCAGCAGTTGCTGCTCCTATTTCTAACCGACGCCTTGCAAAAGGAACTCACTCGGATTTTCATCCGATGCCCCGACTTAAGAAAGTTCGAAAGATTTTCCATAAGCGTTGAAGTGTTGAAGGACCCACACGAATTTTCATCCGATGCCTTATAGTTGGATCTTGTTCTTGAATGTGGTGTATGATGCCCCCCAATCAAAAGATAGTTTGTTGAAAGCCAAAAATTGCATTGATTGAGTTGAAAATGATTACATCGCGAACAAAATTGAAATCATCCTCAAGGATAAAACTTTTTGAGATGCCTAGCATTCCACGAACGATCCAACTCTTTTCGGGAATCGATGTTCTTCACTGTAAGCTCCCGAACCGACCGGTTTCACAACCATATAAGGTCCTTCCCAGGAGGGGTCCAACTTTCTCTGGTGACGCGGGTCGGAGGCTAGGGTGTTTCTCAACACCAGATCTCCGGCTAAGTACCGACGATTCTTCACTCGAGTATTATAATGAGACGCTATCCTTCTTTGATAATGTTGAGTTCGTGCTATTGCCTTTGCCCGAACTTCGTCCAACAAATCAAGACTATCAAGCAGTCCTTGTCCATTTGCTTTTTCCTCGAACTCACGATCCCGTAACTTCCCCGCCATTATCTCCACAGGTGCCAATGCTTCGGATCCATATGCCAACCTGAATGGAGTTTCTCTTGTAGGTGTTCGAACCGTAGTTCTATAAGCCCACAGTACATTATGCAGTTCTTCGACCCAAGAAGCTTTGTCAGCTTCGAGTCTTCTCTTTATTCCTTCCAGTAGCGTTCGGTTAGTAACCTCTACCTGGCCATTGCTTTGGGGGTATGCCACTGAGGACATACGATGCTCGATCATATATGTTCCACAGAATTGCTCAAATTGTGGACAGTCGAACTGAGTACCATGGTCGATGACAATTATCTTTGGAATCCCAAAGCGATATATGATTGATTCAAGCACAAATTTCTCCACTTTTTCTCGGTAATTGTCGCCAGATTGCATCGGCTTCTACCCATTTTGTGAAGTAATCAATTGCTACTATCGATATTCCCGTCCGCCCTGATGCCTTGGTGAATTTGCCCATGATATCAATTCCCCACATTGCAAAGGGAATGGGATTTAGAATTGAAGTCATAGTTTCCACCAGGCGCTTCGATATTGTAGCATGAATTTGACAATTACTACATCGACGAACGTAGTCCATAGCAGCCTCTTGGATCTTAGGCCAATATAACCCAAGTCTTAGAATTTTGTGGGCCAGGGCTCTGCCACCCATGTGAGCGCCACAAATTCCTTCATGAACCTCAGCCAAAGCTGATTTTGCTCCTTCGGGGCCTATACATCTCATAAGGGGTCCAGCATAAGATCTTTTGTATAGTCTCCCATTCTGAATGACAAATCTAGCTGATCGAATCTTGATCAACCTTGCCTCAACTGGATCCTCGGGTAACTTGTCATCCCTTAGATACTCGATTATTGGATCCATCCAGCAACGTTCTGCTTCAATATAAGAAATTTCTTTCTCATGATAACTTGGAAAAGTTATCTCTTCAATGTAGACCGAAGGGTCTAGACTCTTTTCCTTGGCATTGGCTAGTCGAGATAGCTCATCTGCCACCGAATTTTCATTCCTCGAAATCTGAGATATCTTCAAATTCCGAAATTGGTTTTGAAATGCTTGCACTATCTCCCGATATTTTTGCAAGCATGGTTCTTTAATGCCATACTCCCCCTAGACTTGGTTGACTATAAGCTGAGAGTCACTATAGATAGTAACATCTGCAATAGCTAATGCTTTTGACAACCGAAGTCCTGCTATCAAGGCCTCATATTCCGCTTCGTTATTACTTGCATTAAATGCGAATCTCAAAGCATATCGAATAATAAATCCTGCTGGACATTTTAATAGAATTCCAGCGCCTGCTCCATCTTTATTACTCGAACCATCCACATATACCTCCCAAGTGGTTGGTATAATGGGATCCGCAATGGTGGGTTCCACTGGTGCAGTAGTTTCTACTACAAAGTCGGCTAATGCCTGAGCTTTGATTGCAGTTCTGGGCTTAAAGCTCACTTGGAACTCACTGAGCTCAACCGACCAGGATACCATCCTTCCAGACAAATCAGGTTTGTTAAGAACTTTACTAAGAGGAAAAGTTGTAAATACCTCAATTGGATGAGCCCGAAAATATGGCCTTAGCTTCCCGGCGGCCATCATGAGAGCCGAGCACGCTTCTCAATCTGCGAATATCTCGTCTCCGCATCTAGCAACACGTGGCTTACATAGTAGATCGGCCACTGTTTCTTATCTTTCTCCCGAACAAGTACTGCACTGACCGCCGAAAGGGATGTCGCTAGATATAGCTGTAATATTTCCCCCTTCTTTGGCCTCGGACGACAGGATCGGTGGTTGTCCAAGTGCTTCTTTTAATTCCTCGAAAGCTTTCTCGGCACTCTTCAGATCCACTTTGCTTCCTTACGCCCTTCAGGTCTTTAAGTGCCTTGAAAAAAGGCAAACATTTTTCTCCGGACTTGGAGATAAATCGATTTAAGGCAACAACTCTCCCCTCATCAAACATTGTACATCCCGAACGGTTTTGGGAGCCTCCATATCAATCAGAGCTTGTATTTTGGCAGGATTAGCCTCAATTCCCCTCTGTGATACCATGAAACCCAAAAATTTGCCCGATGAGACTCCAAAGGCACATTTTTCGGGGTTTAACTTCATTTGATGCTTCCTCAGTACTGAGAAAACCTCAGTCAAATCTGCAATGTGATTTGCTTTTGTAAAGCTTTTCACTAGCATGTCGTCAACATATGCTTCAACATTCTTTCCTATCAGCTCTTTGAAAATCTTGTTGACGGCCCTCTGATATGTTGCTCCTGCATTCTTCAGGCCAAAAGGCACGACCTTGTAATAATAGCTCTCACGATCAGTCATGAAAGCCGTATACTTCTCATCCTCCTTATTCATAAGGATCCGATTATACCACTGAGTAGGCATCCATGAAACTTAAAGTTTCATATCCTGCGATCGCATCTATCAAGAGGTCAATCCGAGGCAACGGGTAGCAATCTTTTGGGCAAGCTTTGTTTAGATCTATGTAATCTGTACACATTCTCCACTTCCCATTCGCCTTTTTCACCATCACCACGTTGGCCAACCATGTTGGGCACTCAATTGGTTCTATGAAACCAGAATTCTTAAGTTTTTCAACTTCGCTCCGAACAGCTTCATACTTTTCAATAGAGAAATTTCTTCTTTTACGTATCACTTGGTTTCGCCTTAGGGTCTATCCGAGTTTGTGCTCTGCAATGGCCCGATCGATCCCAGGCATGTCCTCAGCAGACCATGCGAATACATCTTTATTCTGTTGAAGAAATAACTTCAACTCTTCTTTAAAATCTTCCAGCTGTTCAGACCCAATATAAGTAATCTTTTTCTCATCCTCGGTACACAGCTGGATTTGCTCCAGTTTCTCCACTGGTTCGGGCCTTTGCATCTCTGTCTCTTCCCGATCATCTCGAACCTCAATGGGGAGGGCAGTTACCTTCCTCGGACCCTCCTTGTCTTTTAAATAGGCAACATAACACTGCCAAGATATCTTCCGGTCGGAGGGAGACTTGACCAATTCCCATATCGATCGGGAATTTTATCTTCAGGTGTTTTGTCGAAACAATAGAACCTATCTTGGATAAAGATGGTCGCCTGAGAATCATATTATAGGCTGGTAGTTCTCGAACCACCAAGAAATTGATTCGGACAGTTGTTTCTTTAGGAAAACTTCCAATGGATAAATCCAACTGAACCGATCCTTCCGCTACTGCAGATGACCCTGCAAAGCCATATAGGTGTGTAGATGAAGGTTTCATCAAGTCCTGATCCACCTTCAATTTTTGATACACTTCGTAGGAAATTAGGTCAGCTGCAGACCCTGTATCAATCAAAACTCTATGCACCTCCCGCCGTGCAATCTCTACCTTGATGACTATAGCATCATCATGAGGTAAACAAACGTCTCTCTCGTCTTCTTCGCTAAAGGTGATAAAATCTTCACCATTTAGCTTCTTCCGCTTCTGCGCCTCTCCGGCTCCAACAAATTTGGATTTGGTTTTTAGACTCCGGAATGATTCGGGCTCTGGACCCCCGAAGATGGTAAGGATCGGTGACCGAGTAGCAGCTTCAATCACCTCCTTGCCTTTTTTGGACTTCGGGGCCTCCCTTGATCGTTCTGAACTAACCGAACGATCCCTTTTTGGAGCAGCCGCACGTGGCCCACGTGGCTCCTCCCTTCTCCTGCTAACAAAACTGGACGAGATGTCCCCGAGATATCAATCTCTCAATATCCGCCTTCGGATGACGATAGTCATTAGTATAATGACCATAGTCCTTGTGGAATCGGCAATACTTTTCCCGATCCTACTGCTCTCCGGGTTTCAAAAGAATTTTAGGCGGCCACTTCAAAATATTTTTTCTTTTAAGGATATTCAAAATATCGGCCCGAGGAGCATTCAATGGAGTGTACTCACTTCTACCGGGGGATCTTTGGCGCCAAGGCTGGGATTTTCCAACCCGATCGCGAACATTCTTCTTTGGCTTCTGCTTCTGCTCAGGAGCCTTTTGTTCCTTATTGGAGACTTTATTATCTCCTTGGCGCGCATCTAGAATCTCCATGACTTCAGCCTCGCTTCGGCATCTCTGTACCAACTCAGCATAAGTCGTGGGTATATCCCGTAGTAATAACTCCGGGAGTTTCCGATTAGTGAGTCCTGTGAATAGAGCGGTTCTGGCTACTTGTTCATCCAAGTTTTCTATCTCCATCGTCACTTTGTTGAATCTCTTCAGAAACTCTCTGATCGATTCGTTCTTTCCTTGTTTGACAGTAAACAAGGTTTCTTCCGTTTTCTTGACCTGTATCCCACTCTGGAATCGCCCTATGAATTGGCGCACCAATTCATCAAAGTTTACGATCCTTCCGAGGGGAGGTTAGAAAACCACTTTTGTGCCGCTCTCAGTTAGAGATGAACCAAAAACCACATAAAATTTCATCGAATTACCTGAAAGCGCCATGGTGCTGTTGGTAATAGCCGATGTGAGCTGTTGGATCTCCGGACCCATCGAATGTTGAGAAGGTAGGCAAACGGAAGTTATGGGGAAACCGATATCCCGCAATTGGCTCGGCAAAAAGGAGTCTTCCGAATGACCGAGTAAATATCCTCAGTTATTCTTCCCTTAGCCAACTGCCCTAACTTCTCATTGATGTTGGCCAATTCTTGACCAATCTGGGTCGGGTGATCTTCAGCAATATGATCACGACCTCGATTAACACGATCATCTCGTGCTACTCGATCATCACGAACAGCCCGTCCTTCCCGAGCGTTCCTCTCATCACAAACTACTCGATCATCACGAACGGTTCTTCTGACACTGGGTGAGTGAGTTCTTACCCCAGTATCCAACCTTGTATTTGAATCAGTTGTACTCTCTTGCGGTCTGTCGAACCGATCGCCTCGCCTTGGTTGATCATCAATCTCCGAAGTCCTCGGTCTCCTTCACGGAAATTCTAATCAACATTCCGGTCTTCAGCCATTCTCTGGTTATGTGGCAATGCACGTCTCCCTGAATCGCGTTGATCAGGCTCTTGTGGTAAAACCACTCGTCTGGTGAGCACGCGGAGTGCTTGGCTCACCTCCAAGAGTTGAATCTTTACCTGATCCAATTGATCTTGGATTGTATCAGGAGGAGGATTACGTCCTCCCTAGCCATCATCCACTTCGATAGGATTTTGGCTTTCCTGGGGAATATCTGGATTATTCACCCCAGGTATCTGAACACCGGAATTGCGTTGGGCAGCGGCTGCTGATCTAGTCACCATGGCTTTTCAAGTCTTTCCCACAGACGGCGCCAAATGATGCGTCCAAAATCTGCTCAGCCCTTGGATCTCCACGTGATGTCCTGCAAAACGAAAGCGTCAGATGTGGCCCGACCGCTGGGGTCGGGAGTCCACCTCCGAAGGCTAAGTCAGTTGATGAACTTAATCACAAACGGCTCTGCTAGAAGCACAGAGCTAATGAATGAAGAAACGGGAAAGGTGATCTAGATAGCAGATCGCTGATAGTCTAGGTCTATCAGTATGTATCTAAACCTGAGTCTCAGATAGTATTCTTTTTGATCGATTGATCCGTCCCTCACCTTTTATGGTAGTGAGGTTTATATAGAGTGTACCTTCGAATCTCCTTCGTTGGATGCACTCGAGCCTTCTTCGGGTAGTCATTGGATCTTACCGATGAGATCCGTTGAGCGATAAACTTCTACTAGTTTGGGCTAGTAGAGGACTCCTGAGATAACCGTTAGGTTATGCGATAGTTATCCCTTTGATGATGATTATCCGCAGCCGTCAGTTTGAGTCTGCTGTCATCAGGGTGATTACCCTAATCCATAAGTAAGATTAGGGCACGCTTGCAGCCGAATAAGCTTTCTTCCTCAGCAAGCCATCTTCCGGATCCGGTTAACTCGGGAGCGATTCGGTTTTCTCCGTCTCGACCGGGGTCGAGGGTCGGACCAGGTATGAACCCGATCTGATCATAAACTCTCCATATCACTGGCATACCCGGGAGTGTGATCCACAGCCCTGAAGATCAAGTATCGAGGAAATCATCCTCCCACATATACAATAACATAATCATAAATAGGGAATAATCAAGGTTTTAATATTATAAACAAAAGATTCAAATCAGGAAATGAATAATCAATATAATCAGAGTGCGGAAATGATACCAGATGTAATCACATCAAAAGAAGTAGAGTGAGGCGGAAACTCATTCCACAGATTCAGCGGAAATGTAGTGCATAAGTCTAAAAATAATTACAACTGTTTCTAAAGAAAAGCAAGAATAGAATGTTCAAAGTAAACTACGCATTTTCTAATCTATAGATGACATCTTCAAAATAGTAGACTTCATCAATCCAACATAGATGTTCCATCTCTACATTACGTCTAATCGTAGTACGCAATGTAATCGCTCGAGGGATCATCAGGGTAATCTTCATTATTGCTAGCACCTTGCGTATGGTACGCTTCTTTGGCTTGCACTTCATCGTACTATCCTTCATAGTAGTTAGTACCTGTAGAATAATCTAACAAAAAGATTGCACAAAAAGGAGTGAGTTCGAATGAACTCAGCAAGGCAAGTTAACTCGTAACAACATAAATAACATGTGGCAGAACATATCAAGATGCAATGCAGTATGAAACAGATAATGTATGTATGCATCTAAACTCTATGTATGCTGGTCTCTATTGGCAGACATGGTTTAAGTCATAGCACCATACTTCTTTAGGAAGGTCTCAGATCACTCAGCTCCGGTTGGTAGTGGGTAGGAACACCTTCCGGACAATCCATGGCTGGGGGTTAAGTCACCGCTCTCTCACATCACCATTGGTCTAAGTACTGGAGCATGTCAGGGTTAAGCCTAGCCCAATGCAAGTCATCTACTTAGTCACATCAACTCAGTTCCAGATACGTCCATTCCTCGTCCCTGACGATCCTTTCAGGTATCCTTCACACTAGAGTCCTAATAGTCCCTGACTACGAACTCATCAACCGTATTGGTTATCCACATATGGTAAACGGGAAGCTCTCATGTCCTCTCAAGGGTTGGTTACCGGTCTTGAGCGCCCATTAGCCCAAGTCTATCCATATGCAGCCCTCCAATAAATGGCCCCCACAATGTGATTCCCGTCCTCTCACGGGTTGGTTACCGGTCTTGAGCGCCCGTGAATCCCCATTGTTGCCACGGGTCGTTCAGTCTCAATTCCCTTCCTAATCGGGTCTGATATGATGGGGAGATCCTAGCCAAACACTGCTAGACAATAATTAGCTTAAACAACAAAATTTGTGAAATATGTTGGCTTCCCTAACCCAATGCTCCTTCTGTATTTTGAAAATTATGCATATTTTGCAGCTACACAGCTGGATGGTTGTATTAATATATCACGTACAATATGTAGGTGCTATCAGCACTAACTTGCCTTTAATTAAAGTTTTTCTTTCACCAAAAAAAAAAATTGCAATTTCTCCTCAACCAACTACTACTTCTAAAACCTATATTCTCTTTTTACAATACGCATTTGCAGAACTCCAAATTTGATTTTATTGCATTCCAAATAGCATTTATAATCAGAATAGGAAGGGAGAAAGAGAGAACGTGAGCTAAAAACATAAATTTTGTTTTACTCTTCGCATTCTTCTTAGTCCAGTATTGAACAGAAGAACTGTCAAAAGGTATGGAGATCACTTGCACATCTATTTGATCAACAATTTGGCCTTCTTTGAGAACTTTATCAAAGAAAAGAGGATTGTCAAATCTGTACAAACTCCAAGTAGGGATGAGTTACCAAATCTGTAAGAAAAAACAGAAGCGATTAGAGGAGAAGAGTAAGAGAAGCACAGCAAAGATAAATCCTACCTCAAAATCACCCATCCATGAAATTAGGATTCCATCGACTTAAGAGAAGAAAAAAAATTAACTTCTGAATCAGAGAGCGAGACAGAATAGCAAATAAAACAAGCTTTGATTCTTCTCAAAAGGATTAATGTTGGTTAATCCATAACATACAAACTCCTTGGGAGATTAGTAAATGAAAAATCTATAAAAATAAAAAAAAAATAATAAAAAAAGGGAAAAAAACTTGAGAACAAAAAGGCAATCAATACCTCTTGGGAAGAGTTCCAAAGCTTCCAGCTGAGGCACATGAAGATCTGAAGTCACACGTAGGAAGAAGGGTTCGAATATTACCTCAGAATTTAGGGTTCACAATAAAGGAGAGATTGAGATTGAGAGAGATTGAGAGAGAGAGAGACGTCGTGAGAGGAGATTGAGAGAGATCGAGAGAGATTAAAACATAAATAACTATGATATGATTATTATTTATTATTAAAAACTAAATGTCCAAATTATCCTTACAAAAAAAATATATATAAACAAAAAAACTACAAAATTATTGGTATTTGAAAAAAGATAAGGACAGAAAAGGACAGAAAAAGATTTGCGAAAAAAGAAGTACATGCTTTTATAATAGTAGTATGATATTTTAACCACATAATTAACAGTTAATGACCAATTCTTTATTTTTAAAACTATCTATTAACACAATATATTAAATAACCTAAAACGTACTTTGGTCCCTTTACTTTTGAAATTTGAATATATCTAACGGTGACTAACGGTATTATTCTACTTGGGACTTACACGTAATGTATTGCATTAAGAAGACTCCAACATTAGTTTATGGTCAACTAAAGGGACCCACACATAAAAAACTCTTATTTCTATCATAATCTCCTCTGTCTCAGAGAAGCTTCAACTTGTTGGCACAAAAATTGTGTGCCAAGTACCCAGTTTAGCACACTTTTGCTAAACAAATACACTATTTTAAGATCGGTTTATCATACATGATTTTAACGACTTCTGTTTTAAACTGAGCAAATGGCACATAATTAGTGTGCTAGAATCATTGCCATACAACACACCTTAATATTAAGGTGAATCAACTTCCTTTTAGAAGGATTTCCAGAAAACTCCTTAAAAAATTTTGCCTTATCAAGAATTCAATATGGGATGTTTGAATATGAAAAATTTTAAAAGTCTACTGATAGTTCAATTAAGTTCTACGGTTTGAATATATCTTTTTTTGTAGGGAAAATTACTATTGTCATTAATTTATTTTACTACTAATCAACCTCCAGCTTTATGAAATTACTATTATCCCCCTCATTTGTAACAGTGTTAATGTGACCGTCAACATCAAATATGAAATGCCTATTTTGTCCTTCATTAAAATTAAGAAGTCAAAAATATGACTTCATTTTTAGAAACTATATTGGATGTCAATTATATCCTTAAAATCTTATATTTTAGAATTAGTTTTGGATTTGGTGGGACCATATACTTATGGTTGTTGAAATCTCACATTCTACTTAAATTTTTTATAATCATAATGATGGAAGCTTTACAAACAAATTAGCATCTGTTTAGCATATAAGATGCTAATTTGATAGGAAATTTGGTAACACGCATAATGGTCAGCATATATTAGGTGATTTTTAATTTCCAACTTTGAATTAAATTTGATATTTCTTAATATTGTACTTTCTATTTTATGTTTTATTTAATTGCATCTTTTCTTTATTTGGTGATTTCTTTTTAGAGAAGAAAAATCACATCTTTCGTTTATTCAATGATTTCTTTTAAAAAATAAAAGTTAATTTAAAGTTAATTTTTTTCCCATAATTAATTAAGGGTAGTATTATAACTTGATAAAAGAGTAAATAAGTAAAAACATAATTGCAAGGTTATTTTTTGGATTTTGAAAAAATATATAGATGTCACATCATCAATAAACTAATGGACTTTAAAGGTAAGGACATTAATAATTATAGACAAAGTTAAAGGTTGGATTTGTAATTTTAAAAAGTAAAGGAGATAAAGTAATAATAAAATCAAAGTACAAGGGGGTAACAGTAATTATCCATTTCTTTTAAGATCTGAAATAAAGAAGGGTAAAATTGGACTACTTCAGATCAACGCGATTTAAATCCAGCATCAGTCTATTGATTAGGCACTGTTCGACATGGTTTTCATTTTTAATTTTTTATCTTTTTTTTAAACATCCCTTGCCCCAATGCGTATCACCATTATGATTCGTTGCAAACCCCGCATTAACACTTGTTATCACAATTAGAGAATTCTGGTTTGTTGACATATGATTTCCAATAACAGCATAAAACTCTAAGGCTGTGTTTGTTTGCTGGAATAAAAGTGGGGTGGGAAAATTCTTGAAAAAAGTGTAAATTTACTTTTCCCTTAAATCCCAAAATTGTAGATTGTTTGGTTGCTTGGGGTGGGAAAGTGAGAGACAAGCTTCCTTGAATCAAGGAAACTTGTCTAATGATGTGGCAACCCAACTTTCCCACCCCAAGCTATTTTGAAACTCTACAAATTTGGAGGAATTTTGTAGAAAAGTTTGGAAAAGTAAAAAGTGGGACCCACCACTATCACTTTTCCACAAAACCTTTCCTTTCTTTTCCTTCTCCCTCACCCTACTACACATGGGGCTCACATTTTTTTTTTTTCCACCCCTGGAAAAGAAAGGGTTTTGTGGAAAAGTGATAGTGGTGGGTCCCATTTTTTACTTTTCCAAACTTTACCACAAAATCCCACCAAATTTGTGGGGCTTTAAAAATTTTTGGGTGGGAAAGTTGGGCTATCACCTCACCAGACAAGCTTCCTTGAATCATGAAAGCTTGTCTCTCATTTTCCCACCGCAAACAACCAAACAATATACACTTTTAGGAAAAGTAAAAAAAGTCTGTTTTTTTCAAGAATTTTCCCACCCCACCTTTATTCCAGCAAACAAATGCAGCCTCAGTGTTGCATTACTTGCACGGCAGATAACTTCCTCTGGAGACTGGAGAGTAACCTTGCTCAAATAAAACCAATTTATAGCAAAAAGTCCAAATTGACCATAATAGAATTGACGTTATTGTGCTAACTAATCAGCCGTGAGACTTATCTTGTTGCTAAAATAAATCGAAAGCAAGTCTCAACCTGTCTTTGATTTTCATTTTTTTTTTTCAACCAAATTTAAATAGAAATAGGCTGTATAAGTTGTACCAAATACTACGATTTATATTTATTTGAGTAAAAATTAAAAAATTTAAAATTATGCCAAACACTGCTTTCTAAGATCTATCGATAATTTTAGTTGTCTTCAAAAGTTACTCTATGAAAAACTTGTTTTTTTGAGACATGGTGTTCTCAACATTCTTCTCTTCTTTGATTTTCCCCTCCTCAATTTTAGCTTTACCAGGCCAAAGCTCTCCGGATTTACCCAACTTCTTCCCATGCTTCTTGATGAGAGTCTTTGCAACGAAATTCCCAACCACCGTAACTTTTTGTTTTCAAGTGTTGTTTTAGAATTCGGTCTCTCCTAGTCGACCGCTTGAACCTACAAAAACGTGCTCGACTGGCGTGGTCAAGTTTCGTCTCCGACTAACAAGTTAGTTCAGACGAATAGAGGAAGCAAACTCAATCTCACAATGTATTCAATAACTCAAGAGTGCATACCTTATGATAATGATTATACCTCTTTATATAGTCCTTGTTAGTCGGTTACTAAGAGGAGTTCCTGTTATAGAGTCGTATCAGGAATCAGCCTCTCTTTCATAGTCGAATTCTACTTAAAGAGTAGAAGTAGAGTCTGATACGTACTTAGGTTAAGTGTGATTGGTCCAAGTGTTAAGTTCGACCGTATAACTCTGTTCTAACTAGTTCGACCATAACACATTAGGTCGATCTAATTGGTTCAACCATAACACCTTAGATCGACCATAACATAAGCCCCCTAGTCTCTCATGCTCGAACATTTTAAAGTTCAGCATGCGAGACTTCTGATCTTTCGTCATTCGTTCACTATAAGGAAATCTAGCATTTATCATCAGAAGATTTTCTCGAGAATACAACTTGAGGGCATGACAGTTGAGTTGACATAATGGGGCTACACATTTTCCAAAATGTTCTATTGATGCGCCATGTGTCAATGACATGTTAGCCGTTTTTTGAATTGATTACGGTTTTCCATGTGGCTTTAAATCCACCGTTGATTTTTCTTTTGTTTAGGACCGTCAATCATGATATGATCCTAACTCCTTTTGTCCGTTTGATCAAGACTTTTTAGGATTTCAAAGGTCTCGTATTGTGAGCCATTAGATTTTTTTTTTCTTCAGGCCCTTTAGATTGGAATCTGTGAAGGCGTATAAGTATCTTTTTCACTTCGTCTTCTTCATTTTTCTTCTTCCTTTAACTTCTCAGTATCTTGTTCATCGTTGTTCTTGTTTTGTTCTTCAAGCTTCTTTTCCTACCTTCTTATTGCACTTATAATCTTGTTTTGGAAACTTGTAACCCCTCATCCATGCTTTGCGTCAATGATCATGAGGGTTTTGAAGTTGCTTAGAAGTTTCAGCCTGCTTCAGTTCGTGATTCTTACTCGCAAAACAGTAAGTGTGTTCCATTAACCTTGGTAGTAACTCTAGAGACCACTTCTCTGTTGTCGGCCTTGGTAAGAGCTTTGTGATTTGATGATAATTAGTTAAGATCTCGTCTATCCTTATCCTCTTCCCTTTTGCAATATGCATGCCTAACTGTAGACCAAAAAGCATAGTATTCAATATTCCTCTAAATTCCAGCCTTCCAAAATTGATGGACTGTGGATGTCCATCTCTGCATATTCCAATGCTCCAGCCCGTTACTCCTAGTTGCTGGCAAGGGACCCCTGCACATATCATAATATTTTTGTTAACATGTAAGGTATGCATACACAACTTATCTTCTAGATCAACTAGATGAGAGTTGTTACTTTGGTATTCTTGATTATTGAATGAATCCCTAGCTTCATTCCTTTGTAACTTCAACACCTTAATCCAATGATTCGTGTTATGTAACACCACCATTGGATTAGGTAGTTTATGATTAAAAACCCTCTCATTTCTTACCTTCCATATGAAGTAACAGGTAATTATAAATATTGACATAACCCATCGCGCTTTGTCTTTACTCAATTGTGAACGCATATTGATGCATTGATTGAGAAGCGATGAATTTTGCCAATGTTCAGTTCGGAAACCCAATGGTCCAGCCGCATGAATTCTTTTTCCCCAGTCACATGAGATGAATATATGCCATATGGTTTTGTCGGATTTTCCGCATATAGCACAATCCGCCCTTATGTTTGACCATTGAGCCAGTTTGGCCTAGACTGGTAATCCTACGTTTAACACCCTCCAAAAGAATACTTTAAATTTGGGATTTATGGGGAGTTGCCACATTTGTCTCCACCACTTCACTGAAATCTGGTTGGGGTTCCCTAACCATTGTTTAACTATCTCCTTATAGGCCTGTTTAACTATAAAGTCTCCATTTGGAGAGATTAGCGAAGACCAAGAGTCTTCAGAGTTTGATAGAGGAGCCGAAAGGATTAAGGAGGATAAAGGATTTGGAAATATCTCCCTGTTTTGATTTCGATTTTGGAATGCTTCTGCCATATCCACCACTGTTGCTTGTCTGGACCATCTACCGAAGTCTTGATTTGCTGTAATGCTTTGTGTTTGGGAATGAGCCCATGGATCGAACCAGAAAGAAGTACTTCGTCCATCCCCTATCTTTCTAACCACCATTATCCTTAGCTGAGGGATAACACTGGCGATGCTGTTCCAAACCCATGACCCCTTTTTTTTCGAGACCACAGGGTCAAAGATGCTTCAGTCCTTGAAGTATTTGGCTTTGAAAGTTTTAGCCCATAATGCATCCGGGTTGTTGATTAATTGCCATCCCTGTTTGAGTAACATTGCCGAATTGTAATCCTCCATTTTCTTGAAGCCCATTCCTCCCATCTCTTTTGGTTGACAAATGCTCCCCCACGAGATGAGGTTCATTTGTTTGTTTTTATGCGGTAGTCCGTTCCAAAACCTTTGACATATCGCATCAATTTTTTTGCACATGGTCTTGGGGAATCTTAAGCATTGCATTTGGTAGAGCATCATTGATTAGATTGATGCTTGCATTAACACTCCCCTTCCAGTAAATGAAAGATTAGATGCCTTCCATATTGCCATTTTCTTAGACATCCAATCCACGACCGTCTGCAGAGTCTTAGCTTTCGCCCTTCCCGAAATCAAATTTGATCCCAAATAAATTGTTTCTCGTTTGCTTTCCTGGACCTTCAAGATTGAAAGTAATGTGTTCCTGTTACTTCTTGAAACATTCCGGCTGAAGAACACCCCACTTTTCTCGAAGTTGATTTCCTGGCCTGTTAGGTCGGAAAAAAGTTCAAGGACCGCTTTAAGAGCTAGCACTTCTTCGATATCCGCTTTGCAGAACAAAAAGGTGTCATCTACAAAAAACAAATGAGAAATTTATGGGGCCCCTCTCGCAACCTTGATTCCACTTAGTAACTTCAAAGATTTATACTCATCGAGAAGCCGTGAGAGAATCTCCATTAGAAAATAAGAAGAGGTAGGGACTAAGGGGGCATCCCTGCCTAAGTCCCCTAGCCCCAGAGAACCAAGAAAAAGGCGATCCTCTAATCTTGACCAAAAAGGAGGGTGAAGAAATTAACTCAGAGATGAGTTTACACCAGAAATGAACTCAGAGATGAGTTTACACCACATGTTGTCAAAGCCTAAGAACTGAAAAATCTTGGTTATTACAGTCCTATCAGCTCTGTCGTAGGCCTTGGACATATCCAACTTGAGAGCGATGACACCTTGTTTACTGTGTGTATTACGCATAAAGTGAAAAATTTCATGGGCCACCATAATATTGTTAGTGATTTGTCTGTTGGCCACAAATGCCCCTTGGCAAGCAAAAATAAGACTAGGAAGGAGGCCTCTCAGCCTTCTAGCCAAGATTTTAGCAATGATCTTATAAGACGTATTGCAAAGGCTAATTGGTCTGAAGTCCGACACAAAGCAAGAGTTATCCTTTTTGGGGATAAAACATAGCAATGTGTGGTTGACCCCCTGGGAAAGGGTTCCAGAGATAAAGAAATCTGAAACAAACTTCACAATGTCTTCAAGAATGAAATCCCAAGATTTTTTATAGAAAAATCCATTGAATCCATCAAACCCTGGGGCCTTGTGGGGTCCAAGTGAAAACACTGCTTCCTTAATTTCTAACAAATCCAGGGTTGAGGAGGGCGAACGGTTGCCCAAATTCACTCTAGGGAAGAGGCATTCGATAAAATGTGGGTCAAGTGTATCCGAAGATTGGTAGAGTTTTTGCATGTAGTTGGCAAACACTCCAGCAATCTCACCCGATGAATTGAACTGACGCCCACCCTCCTTAATCACCGAGATACCTCTTCTATGGAGATTAATTTTTCTATTCAAGTGATAGAATTTGGTGTTCCTATCCCCATTGGAAATGTACATACCTCGAAATTTTTGAAACCAGAACATTTCCTCTGCCTCTAGGGCCCACTCCATCTCCCTCTTCTTATCTTGAATAAGATTCCAATCCGGATTTGCCCCTTGTTCCATCAAGTCAACTTCTAGTGCCTTTTGCTAGAAGATGTTGTCCACTAGGCCAAAAACAGATCGATTCCACTTTTTAAGGAATCGGGATAAAATTGCCAATCTCACATTGAGGGGAAGTATTCATATTTTTTTCCCAGTATGATTGGAGCTCAACTAGGAAGAGAGGATGTAAAACCAGGCATTTTGAAAGTGAAAAAGCTTGGGGCTGAGACTACAATTTCCTCTGGGTTGAAAAATCAAGGGATTATGGTCCGACCCGGCTGCCGGCAGTTTTTTGATCAATTGGTTCGGAAACAAGCTAATCCAAGTGGGTGACACAAAAACCCTATCCAATTTTTCCTTGACCAAGTTAGGGGGTTTCTGTTTGTTTTGTCCAGGTAAAATAACAACCTAGGGCAGAGATTTCAACTAAGTTCTCGTTATTGATCAATTCCTTCAAGGTAGGTAAAGCACCAGACACACGAAAGACCCCCCCCCAAACTTATCATTGGCCTCAATCAAATCATTAAAATCTCCGAGAATAGCAAAGGGTTCAAAAATGTTTTGCAGATGAACGGCCAAGGAAGTCCAAAACAGTTTTCTGTCAGGGTAATTGGGAGGGGCATAAATGAAGCATATCGATAAACTGTTGCCCTCCATCCAAAAATGAATTAAACACATTGAAGAATCCGACGTGACTAATTCATCCTACAATGAATTGATTGAAGAACCAGCAGACCCCCCTTAAGGCCTTTGGAGCCAGTACTCCCTTCATGACCTAAAACAACAAACTGTCTAAGCAACCCTTTCTTCCTTTCCAACAACTTTACGTGATCACGGCATTTGGTTTCACAGAGAAAAACTAGATCCGGTCTGTGTTTGTTTAAAGTTTTCAGTAAGCATTGTTGGGTAAAGGTTCCATTTATTCCTCTCACATTCCAAGTCATAAACTTCATCACAGCCGCCAGGAACTCAATCCAATTCCGAATTGGTTGCCCCCACAGTTTTAATCTCTCACCCAAAAAGAAACCCGCGATGTAAACATCGAAGATGAAGTAAACAGGACAATTGTAAAACCCAGCCCTAACCTTGACCCGGAAACCTTGTTATTTGTAGGTCCAGTGACCCGAAGTAAAGTAAGAAGTCAGCTTTGGGCCATCCCAGTGGAGGACTTGGTGTCTGGCTTTGAATCCATGAGAGTTGAAGATGAAGTTCTATTTATGGAAACTGAATCTTGATGAAGATCGGATTAGTTGATGGACTGGGAGTGCTCTCTATCTTGGTTTGAAGGCATTTCTACCTATTAGGTAAGTCATTTGTTATGTGTGCAAAACCCCTTTAGGATTGGATTTGATCTGGGTCTTCAATTCCCTGTTTTGGAATTGTTGTCAGCATTGGTCGACTGATTGGTCAACTGGACCAGTCGACCAATCCACTCGACCAATGAGTGTTGTCTTTGGCAATTAGGTCTTGCTTGCTCTATTTAAGTCCAATCTCGAGTCTACTTCGTATTTGCTGCCTCCAAACTCTTTGGAACGAACCAAAGACCTCTGACAAGTCATCTCCCTTGCATCCTTGGTGATTTTCTTGACGGATCTTCGTCGAAACTCTTCCTTTTGCATCAAAGGTATGTCTACACTCTCTTCTTCTCCTCCATCTCTGTTTTTCTTTCCTTTTTGAGTTGAGACAGTAGAGGAGATGTTGCATTCTCTGTTGCAAACATCTCTGGACTTGTCTCTCATGATCATCCTAAGGATTAATGGCTAGAACAATGATCTTAACCATGATCATTGCAAGCTTTTGAAGGAATCATGATCAAACCACGATCTAGTCTTTGTTTAACTTTTGATTTGAATTCTGATCTCCTTGGATCTTCTACATTGATCATGTTAGTAGTCAATTGCTGTGTTTTCTTTTCATGATCCATGATCTATCAATCTCTAGTTGTTTCTCTTCTACCATACCATGTTTTCTTCATGAATCATGATAGTTACATATATGGTAGGTTTTGTTTCCTTATTTAGATTTATGCTTTTAAGCCTATTTCCTTGAAGATCTAAGTATGCTTTTCATGATACCTTTACCTGAAGCAATGATCCATTCTTCTATTGTTCTTGTCTTTGATTTCTATCTTGAATTCTTCAAGATCCATGGTTGATCTAATTATGGTAACTTTTTGTTTCCTAATTTGGATCTCGATGGCTTGATTGGATTAGTGTTTTGAGGTCCCCTTTATGTTAGGATACTACTGATGTAGTTTACCCCTTGATTAGTACCCTTTTGAACCACCAAATTCGGATTTTATATCTTAAAACTCTGTTTTTTTTAGGCTACTGTCTGCATTGGTCGACTGATTGGTCGACTGGACAAGTCGACCAATCCACTCAACCAATGAGTACAGCAACTCCAGAATTGGTCTGTGTTGGATGTTTTGGTATCTTTTTTGTTAGGGATCTTTCCTAATATGTTGTATACACTTGTTTAGGACCTTCTTCTCAAGTTTGCCAAGATCTTACTTGATTTCTTAGGATTCCTTTGCGAGTTATAAAAGGTAAGGATGGTTATTTCCTTAATTACATAGATAGCATGAATCTAGTTTCTATATTTGAATATCATTGATATGTTTCCTTAATTAGATTCTTACAATGATATACTACTTGATTCGTAGCATTACTTGTTTACCATTATTGATTCATGTATGATTTACTACCAATTATATACAAGTTGATTGTAATTATTGATTTCTTTCCATATATGAAGTTACTATATATGTGATGATATGAATTGATGCATGTGTATGCTTAAGTATGGTTTGGAAAGGAGAGGTGTCCTTTTGACACTTCTATCCTTGGACTACTACGGGAATATTATGGGATGTTTCCGGAGATGCCCTATGGACACCTTCCTAAACTGTTGGATGACATATCTAGGATTGTCTAGTAGTGTTTGGCTAGGATGTCCTGTTATGTCAGACCCTAATCGGAGGGGTATTGAGACCGAACAACCCGTGGTAGCAATGGGGATTCATGGGCGCTCAAGACCGGTAACCAACCCGTGAGAGGACAGGAATCACATTGTGGGGGCCATTTATTGGTAGGGTTGCATATGGTTAGACTTGGGCTCACGGGCGCTCAAGACCGGTAACCAACCCATGAGAGGACGTGAGAGCTTCCCGTTTACCATATGTGGATGATCAATAGGGTTGATGAGTCCATAGTCAGGGACTATGAGGACTCTAGTGTGAAGGATATCGGAAAGGATCGTCAGGGACGAGGAATGGACGTATCTGGATCTGACTTGATGTAACTAAGTAGAAGACTTGCATTTGGCTAGGTTTTACCCTGACATGCGCCGGTACTTAGACCAATGGTGATGTGAGAGAGCGGTGACTTAACCCCCAGCCATGGAATGTCCCGAGGGATGCCGGACCCATTACCAACTGATGATGAGTGATTGAGACCTTCCTAAAGAAGTACGGTGCTATGACTTAAAGCATGTCTGCCAATAGAGACCAGCATTTATAGAGTTAGATTCATTCATTCATTGCTTGTCTCATATCATATTGCATTTATGTTTGTTCTGAAATCCTGCCATTTATGTTATTATGGATTTAACTGCCTTACTGAGTTTCTTTGAAACTCATTCCTTTATTGTACAATGTTTGTTAGACTATTCTGCAGGTACTGAATATTATGACGGTCCCTATGAAGAAGCACAAGGCGAAGAGGCATATCTCCAGGAAGGTGATTGCGGTTACAACAATTACACTGAGGATCCCACGAGTGGTTATGCTCCGTACGATGCTTAGTCCGACCATTGAGTGGAAGCGTCCTTGGGCTGTTTATGAGATTTATACTTATAGGGATGTTGTCTATAAAGTGGAGAACAATTTAGTTACCCATTGTACTTGCTACTGGGATTAGATTTTGTCTAGTTTATTCTCTTTTAGAGCTACTTTTCCGCTGGTTGTAGAGTGGGATTTTGCCTCACTTTACTTATCTGTTTTGACACTCTAATTATATCTAGTACTCTGATTTATATATGAGTCATTCTTTCCTTATTTGGATCTATGGTTTATCTTCCGCACTTTTATTGTTATTGTTCATGATTATGTTATTGTTTATGTGGGAGGTTGATTACTCGATACCTGATCTTCGGCTATGGATCACACTCTCGGGTATGCCAGATAGGGTACCGGCTAGGAGGATGTGACAACAATGATAAAAACTTAACCACAGATTTTTCCTGCAACACACATTCATATGGAAGGAGTTATATGAATAAAGACAAAACCTAGGTAAGAGTGTAATATCCGGCCCTATTCTAACCCTGACCCTAACCCGGATCCACTGTTGTATTCAGGTTCGAAGACCCGAAGCGGTGGTAGAAGAGACCTATGGACCATTCTGATTGATGATCATGATTCGGAGACTGAGCCTATGGACATTGATGATGATACCCCTTGCTTAAATGCATTATCAATGTTTAAGGAAAGTCTCCGCATCGGAGAAGATTAATCTTGTAGATATACCTAATGACCTCCTGTGCACAATCCGAAGGTATTCCCCGAAACTAGACTTCTTGATTGAATTGTGGAAGAAAACCTCACTCAAATTGACCTTGTATAGCCTTTCAAATCCCTACTTGAATTTGCTGAACTAAACCTGTTTTTCTGCTGAGAAACATTTTGGTCAATCCTTTTGGTCGATGCCATCGACCAAAACCATCGACCAAAGTTTCCCAGTCTGCCAAGTTAAAGATTCCATGGAATATTCCTATTCTATTTATTATGACCTCGAGCCTTGAGCCTTGTGCAATCATTTTTCTCACCTGAAATCGTGGGGAGAGCTTCCAAGGCACCTCCTTGGCTAATGTGAAGGGCACCTCATCAAAAACTCATTGTTTACTATTGATTCTTGTCTACTTCTTCCACACTAAGGTATGAATCACCATTCCACTCTCTATCCTACCATTTTCTATTCTTTTCTTTTCCTTTCTTGCTGGTGAGACATTGGAAATGGTGCTGCAACCTTGCAACCACCACTCCAAGTGTCTACACATGATTAACCTATGAGTTTCTTAGCCATCCATTGATGCTATGCCTCCACCTCATGCCTAGCATATGTATTCCTCTATTTTTCTATTAACATCATGTCATTTTGTACCAAACTGAGTTGTAGGGCATGCTATGTTCATGTTTATCACTTCTATATGATTCCAATCGAAATTCTATTAGTTCCCCTAGCTATTACATGACATTTCCATGACAATGCAATCAATCCCAACTCATGCCATGATGTTTGTCACTTGAACTTGTTAGCTCAATTTGGGGCTTTTTGTTTGGACCATTGGATTGGGTAAATTTCTTGACCTATAGTGTCCTACTACTGTTGTTAAGTGTTCCTCCAAGTTTCAGATTGATCCGAACACCGGAAAACCAATTTAGGATGAAAACACCCAAAATCCATCATTCTGTCCCGAAGGAAATTTTGGTCGATCCTTTTGGTCAATACCATCAACCAAAACCATTGGCCAAAGTTGTTGCTGACAGCAACCTTGGCCAGTTTTGATCCAATTGATACCCAATCTTCCTAATTTCTTCTCTAGCTTATTATTGATGTTTGTTTAGGGCCTTAACAATTATTTTGGACTATTTCTTGGTACTCTCAATTCATCATCAATTCAACCCAAGGTAAGGATGGTTATCTCCATAAATATATAGATCACCAACTTATGATTTATGTTCTTGTTTATGAATAGAACCTTTTGATTTCTTTTAAATCTTTATAAGACTGTTATATATGTGTTAGAACAGTAGTATTGACATCTTCATACTTTTGTCATGTTACCTTACTATTCCTGTTTACTTATGTCTATGATGATTCATTTCAATATCATGATTTAAATTTTATGATAAGATGCATTGGATGCATGAAAGATGATGAACTTGAATATGTGATTGCTTACATATTGACTTGGGATTGGGGAGTGTTCTATTGACACTTCTGTCCTTAGGCATCGGAGGGAATAGTATGGGATGTTCTCCGATGGTGCCTATCGACACTCTCCCGAGGTTATTGGATGACATGCATAAGACTGTCTAGTTGGTTGGCTAGGTTTATCCTTGTCGTGTCAGACCCGAATCGGAAGGGCATTGAGACCGAACAACCCGTGGTAGTGTATGGTTGGATGGGCACTCTAGGCCGGTAACCAACCCTGTAGGGGACATAAACCATACTACGGATACCCGAAAGGGGCCATTTATTGGTAGGGTTGCAAATGTCTAGACTTGAGCTCACGGGCGCTCAAGACCGGTAACCAATTCGTGAGAGGACATGAGAGCTTCCCGTTTACTATTTGTGGATGACCAATAGGGTTGATGAGTCCGAAATCCGGGATTTCGCTGACTCTAGTGTGAAGGATACCGGAAAGGATCGCCGGGGGCAAGGAATGGACGTATCTGGATCTGACTTGACCGACTGAGTAGATGACTTGCATTGGGCTAGGCTTTTCTGTGACATGCGCCAGTACTTATACCAAATGGTGATGTGAGAGAGTGGTGACCTATTCCCTTACCATGGTTTTTGAGATGACTTTATCGAACTTCCCTGGCAGACCCAAGATATCTTGTATGATTGAGGGGGAGTGACTGACCACCCAAAGAAGTATGGTGCTATGACTTAAAGCATGTCTACCCTAGAGACTAGCATTTATAGAGTTAGAATCATGCTGCATCATATGTTCCATATCACATTGCATTATGTATGTTCTGTATGTGTATGATTTCTAATTATGGAATAACTGCCTTGCTGAGTTCTTCAAACTCATTCCTTTTGTACAAATGTTTTTAGATCATCCTACAGGTACCGAAGACTACGATGGCACCCCCTTCGAGACGGACTATGATTCCGCATACTACCCTTCGGGTAGTGGCATCTATGAAGATCCGAGTGTTGGTGCCGAGGAGGATTACTATCCGCACCAAGGTTAGCCCCACGGTTGTGAGGGAGCGGCAAAGCTGGGTTTACTTCATCCGTACCATTGAGGAGACTGTTATTAGAGTAGAGGAAACCCTAGCTTAGTGCCCCATTCCCCTGGTGTATTTTTTGAGTACTTGGATCTGTAATTAATTAACTTTTGAAATTATCTTTAATACTTGGACATGTAATTAACGTTATCACACTTCTTTTCCGCTGCTCTGAGAGAGTGGTTATCATACCTTCTCTCACCTTTATGATTATGTTCACAGTTTACTGTTATTGTCTTCCGCACTCTGATTTATTTAATCTTATCTTATTCATGATACTTAGTATTAAATGTTTTTACTTTGATTATCTTTGTTCATGATTATGTCACTGTGTATGTGGGAGGCATGGACCTACGAATCTTGATCCTTGGACTGTGGATCACATTCCCGGGTATTCCAAATGGGGTACCGGCTGGGTGCATGTGACAAAGAGAGTATTAAGCAAAGAACCTATTCCTAGATTTAGGCTCAAGCCTTTTTCTCCAGATATTAAAAATTGCAAGGATAGAAATAAAAAGCACAACACAAAAATCAAAGAAATCAGAGTATTTATGATATGGGAAGACCTGGGGAAAGCCCTGGGGGATGCTAGCTTCCGGTTCTGCCATCGATGTAAAGATTGCACCCTACGAGTCATGTTGAGGATGTACCATGTGCTGCAACGGCATAGCCAGATTAGGATTGTGCATATATCGTGCCTCCATGGATCCCCACACTTCCCAGAACGTTGAACGGGGATCAGGAGCATCCCGTAGTAAAGCATCCAAAAGAAGGTTAAAGCGCTCGATAGGTCGTAACTGCATAAATTCAGGAACCTCCAGGATTTCGATTGAGTCCCTACGGCATTTCCTACTAGGGAAGATAACCAATGCATCCGATTCCTCAGCCCCCTCCGTACCGGATAAGCCCTTGTCGGTTTGTGTCATTGCATCAATAAGAGAAGGACCATGAGTGGCCAGATTCAAAGAAGTAACATCAGGTTTGGAGAAATCACCCTTCGACACAAAGGTAACAGCATGAGTTTTTAAGGTCTTAATCGAGACCCGATCAATATTTTCAAGCCTTTCTAAGGCCATGAGCACCTTCTTCAGGATATCCGAATCCTCCATTTTAAGATCACATTTTTCATCATCAACCTCCACATGTATTCCTTCATTATCCCATAGTTTTTCATTCATGCTTACAGAACCCACTTCCTTTTTTTCTTGACTTTTATCTCTACTTTTTTCTTTACTTTTTCCTTCTTTCTTACCTTTATCCTCATAGCTTTTCAGTTTCTGGCCTTCACGGACCAGAATTGGTACACCTCTTTCAACGGGTTGGGCTGGATCAACAGATCCAACGGCCACAGCATGCCCATCTCCTTTTCCTTCTGGCCATTCAAGAGAGATAATACTGCCGTTTCCCTTTTCTTGATTCAGAACAACAACATTATCTCCCAAATTCTGAATAAATTCATTCAAATCCAGATCGCTAAAACCAAAGTTAAAAAAGACTCATCTCCCTTTTCACAAGTAACCATCTGATTTCCAGATATAGTTTCATCCTTCATCAAGTTTTCCTTCTCTTTTACATCCTCTGAAAACGCAAGACATTCAATGATTTCAGAATCAATCGCAGCCGTAAAGGCTTCCAACAAGATCTTGGTGTTAGGGTTCGTCCTCCTAGCCTCCTTAACACTTCCTTCAGTTAAATCAGGTTCTGTTAGCATCATAATTTTTCCTTTTTCCTCACCTTTTTTCTCCTTGTACTTCACATAACTTTTACCAGACCTTTCCTCTTCTCTGGAACGGCTCCCCTTCAAGGTCACCGTCTCAAGATTGCTGCACTCAGCGCCTCCCCTTTTCACCAGCATCGGTAACAAAAAAAGGTTATTCAACGCCTTAGTAGACAGCATCCTGTGAATCCCGAACTTGATCGGTCTTGTAGTAAGATCACAGTAGATCTTATCCCTCACTTGACCCAAACCAACATCATGTTGAGATATCATCGGACACCTCCTTGTAGAATGAGTTATTCTTCCACAGATCTCACAGAGTACCCAAAGTTCATACTGAACTTTCACACTTACCCACTCATCGCCATTGCTTTTAATTTGAGCCATCACCTTCACAGGGTTGTTTAGGTTGAGCATAACTTTGGCCCTAGCCGACCTATCAGGCAAATTCATCGCACCCACCTCCAATTGGATTTCCACAACCTTACCCAACTCGTTTGCAGCATCCAAAATTAATCCATATTCAAAGCAGTCCAAGCGTATCCCCTGAAGTTGTACCCACACCAGAGTGGGAGGAAGCAGATCTCTGCCGCGAAGATCTGGAATAGGCTCAAGAGACAACAGCACCAACCTCTCCAAGCCACCAGGGAGCACGGAATATGATTCCTTTTCTATCAGTTTCAGTAGCAAAAACGACACGCACTCCATCTCTCCCGAAGATTGCAACATCAGTCGCTCCTAAGGGAACCCAAAGTTCAACGAGCAACCTGCACACCTCCGTGACTACCACCGGAAAATCCCCAACCACCTTCCCATACAAGGTCTTTGAGGTCAACACTCGATCAAAACCAGAATTCATCCAACCTTTGTTCGACGCTCCTCCCCCGACGGCATTCATGCCCCGCCTAAAGTCCTTCCCAGATGCACCTGAACCATATTCTTTGGAAAAGCACGGCTGAGATCGATTACTCTTTGCATTAGAGAATCTTCCTTTATGCGCCATAGAGACTCAATCCCCGTCACCGAAGAAGGAAGGAGGAGAACAGTTCGACCTCAGAAAGAGACAGAGAAAGCAATCAAAAAACCTGCACAAAAATAGAAAAAACAAGGGAACAAAGCACTTGCAAGATTGATAGCATATGGGGTAAGCACCTAAACAATTAAAAGTTTCAACCGAGAGACAATCATTCCTGGTGTAATAAAAAGATTTGCAATAAATATAGGACATAGCTGGATTGAGATTTTGTTTCAGGTAGCAAAAGGAATTAAGAGTATGGGTAACAGTCAGTGTAACTGAGAGGTTTAATAACTCCTCCACAGAGCCTTTATATGCACAATCCATCCGTATCCCTCAATGCGACTCGCAGGCTTCAATCTTTATCGAAAAAGCATCACCATGGCAGACGTCCCCCAGAAAAAAATTAGCTCATCAAGGCGATGGTACCCAAAAGGAGTAGCACCACCGAACACAGGAAAATGAAAACAGAAGGAGTAGGCATTTCGCCAGAGCAAGTATCTGCAATCCCAATAAGAAGATTGTTGAGGTGTAGGAGAAATTGCAATTGATTGATGAAATGAGGACACAAATTTTCCCTCTGTGGGCTTGAATAGTAGCTGTATTAAATTTTTAAATCATTGATGATGTAGGTCCAAAAAGGGAGCTTATATGTTTGGGCGTGTAGATCTTTGCGACTTTGTTCTTGAACACCCAACAATTTCCTGATTTCATGCCGGTAAATTTATTTTCCACTGTTTTGTTTTGAAGTTGGTTATATTATGATAATATGATCTACGACAGCGATTGCACTAAATTCTTTCTGCATTAGCTGAAAATTTTGTTAGAGCTTTGTCATGTGATAGTGAACAAAGAACATACTTGATATACAAGTGAAAAAAAATGCGAGGTTGGCGCCTCCCCCGGTGTTTTCTTCTCCGCGATGAGCGTGTTTTCTTCTCCGCAATGAGCGTGTTTTCTTCTCCGCGATGAGCGTGTTTTCTTCTCCCTGAGCCTGTTCACTCCTACCCTTCTCCCCTACTTTACCTGTGCATCCTTTTCTTCTATGGCTTCCCTCCTCCTTCACTCCTTTCCTTTATTTTCCAATGTCTGCTTCATCTGCAACTAATCAAGAACTTATCCCTCTTCCCATTGCATCCTCCTCTGACCCTGCTCCACCCCCATCTGATACCTCCCCAGAAGCTACCGCTAAGAGCTCTGACTCTTATGTGGAACTGGATGAAGCGGAAATTGGTCGTGTTAAGCAAGTATGGAAACATACGCTTGTTGGTGCTATAATGGAAGGTAGACCCTTCCGCCGTCAGGCAGTCATAGACGGTTTATTAGCAGCCTGGAATCCCACACATAAGGTCGAGGTAGCTTTTCTTGAGGATCGAAAGTATTGCTTCCATTTTCAACACCCGATGGATCGAGATAATGTGCTTCACGATGGTCCTTGGGCCGTTGCAGGCAATCTCCTCCTTCTTCAACCATGGAACATAGAGAAGAAATGGGACTTTACCAAATGCGACTTCTGGATCCAACTTCATCATCTTCCTATGGAGTTGCAGGATACCTCTATCATCCTTAAGGTGGCAAGAAAAATTGGAAATCCCTTGAAGATTCTGTACATCGACGGGAACCAATTTGGTAAGCGCCTCTGTTATATCAGAGCACGGATTCAGGTAAATGTTACAAAACCTCTTCGAGCTCGGATTAAAGTTCACAGTCAGTTAGGAGTTCCCATTAATGTTGCTGTGAAATATGAGCGCCTCCCTCTCTTCTGTTGTGCCTGTGGCATGTTGGGTCATGAGGAAAAGAAATGTGCAACGCAGTTTGCTCTTCATCTCCAACATGTTCGTGATCATCAATGTCCTGATCCTAAACGTTGCAAAGATGCCCCTCCACCACGATGTTCTTCTGATGTCCGCAGCACTCCCCCTGATGATCGTCTCTTAGCACAATCAGTCGTGCTATATGATCTGCACACTGGACTAGATCCTCATTCCAATCAATCCACCGGAGGGAAGGAAGATGACTCCAGGGGCGCATGCTCTGACCAGCCCCAACAGAATGTCAATGGACAGAACGACACCAACAACTTGGGTCAGGATACACAGACAGCCATGTCAGAAGATATTTCTGATTCTGCTGATTTGCACCCTACTACAGCATCGGGTAAGGCCCCCCCCCCCATCCCTTCTGTCAATTCCGTTATTCTGACTTCAAATCTCAATCATCCCCATCTCCCTCTCCCCAATTCTGATCCATCACATCCACACACCGTTCTCACTCACCCCACCGAGCCCCCCCCATCATACAGTTAACCCATCAACGAACATCCAAGCATTAACTTCCCCTTCTATCCTCCAACATTTCCTACAAGACAGCCCACAATATTCCACAGCCATCACGGCCCTCCTTCAACACATGGCACAATGCCATCTCTCCACGGTACATAGTGACTCACACACAATCAACACCCTATCTTTGCCACATAACCCATACCCTACCAGCCCCACACCATTACAACTCACTGCCCCTACCATCTTCTCCTCCCCTGGTCCACCCTCTCCCTCCATTACTTCCTGCCTTCAACAGAATCAAAACATAACCCCACTCACTTCCCCACTTACTCAACCATCAGTCCAATTAGACCCCATGGGCACTGAGGAGTACAACCCAACACTTAATACTGGTAAAACCTCTCGCCCAGTGCGCACTCATCAACCACCCAAACACAGGATAGGTCTCTGTATAGCTGAACCATCTCGCAAAACACCAAGAGGTAGAAAACCCAGAATTTCAAAAAAAGAGATGGATCCAACTACCGTGACTGAGATCATTGACCAACTTGCATCTGAGATGCATTTTTTATCGTCTGGCCCTGTGGGTTCTGGAGAGCAGAACCACGAGAAGCAATGAAACTCTTTAGCTGGAATTGCCGTGGTCTGGGGAATCCACGTGAGACCACGGCAATTCGAGCTTTAAAGAACTTCTCCTCTTCGGAACACCCTGACTTCATTTTCCTTATTGAAACAAAGCTTCAAGGGCAGGTAATGGAAAATTTACAAAGACAACTGGGATTTGATCACAGCTTTTCAGTGGATTCTAATGGGGCCTCTGGCGGATTATCTATTTTATGGAAGCAGCACATTCAGGTAGA
Organism: Hakea prostrata; assembly: GCF_041222555.1. Taxonomy (NCBI): domain Eukaryota; kingdom Viridiplantae; phylum Streptophyta; class Magnoliopsida; order Proteales; family Proteaceae; genus Hakea; species Hakea prostrata. Next base: position 52,095,379 of record NC_142606.1, read on the forward strand.
TATCCTCTATTCAAATCATCGTATCATTGATGTTGCAATATCCACTCTCAACACTAGCTTCTTTCTCACATGCGTGTATGGGGATCCTCTGAAGCATAAGAGGCAAGTGGTTTGGGATCAGCTGATTCGGCTAAGTCATGGTCGTCAATCACCGTGGCTCTGTATGGGTGATTTTAACTCTTATCTGGGATGGTAAGAGAAATCAGGCGGCTCTAATATGCAGGAACGGGACAATCATGGTTTCAAAGATATGATATTTCAGTGCCATCTGATCCCTCATTCACTTGGAGCAACAGACGTACAGGTTCAGCCAATATACGTATCAAACTCGATCGTGGGCTAGTTAATGTAGCATGGAGGACGACTTTTGATAAAGTTACGGCTGTGATTAAACCGGCCTTCTCTTCGGATCACAACCCCCTTGTCATTGACACTCTTGGTAAAACTCCAAGAGGCCGGCGTCCTTTTCGCTTTGAGGTTGCGTGGCTAAAACATCCAGTGTTTATCAGTCATTAGCAATTCCTAGCGGCTTCCTCCCATCAGCAATGGCGACCATGTGTTGATCCAAAAAGGCATGCATTGCAGGAAAAGTCTCTTAAAATGGAACAAAAGGTCCTTTGGCAAAATCCAAGACAATATCCGGAAGTTGAAAGCTCAATTAGAAACGATCCAACTACACGGATTGCCAAGATTCTCAGTTGAAGATGAACGAGTTGTACAACAACAACTGGATGAGGAATTACTTCATGAGGAAATTCTCTGGAAGCAAAAATCAAGAGTCTCCTGATTACAAAGTGGAGACCACAATACACATTTCTTTCATGCATCTACTTTGATCAGGCAACATAGAAATCGAATTGAGAAATTAAAGAATAGTGATGGTCATTGGACAACTATAGAGTTAGAACTGCGTCAGGTTCTATTTGATCATTTCTCCACCACTCTAACTACGCAAGGTGCCAACTCTGCAGCTCTCCAGCAGGCCCTCACAGCAGTTGATCCAGTAGTTACTGAGGACATTAAAACCATGTTATGTGTAACTCCCAGTCCAGAGGAAATTTCCCAGACTTTAAAGTCTATGGGTTCGTTAAAGGCACCAGGTCCTGACGATTTTTCCCCGTCTTTTTTCAAACGACATGGCATATAACCCACACTAATGTTACCATGATTGTGAAACCCAGCCCTAACCTAACCCTGACCTTGACCCGGTAACCCGGTTGTTTTTAGGTCCGAAGACCCGGAGTAAAGAAAGAAGCCAACTATGGGCCATCTCAGTAGAAGACATGGTGTTTGACTCTGAACCCATGGATGTTGTTGATGGAGTTCCATACTTGGATGTCTGTGTAGATTTGGAAAGGAAGCTGCAGTTGTCTGAAGATGAGATTAGTTGAAGGACTTGGAGTATTATCTGACTTGGTTTGAAGGTATTTCTTCACACTTGACATGTTACTTGATGTGTATGCAAAAGCCCATAAGGTTTAAAGCTCATTTGATCCTCCAAATCCTTGATTATTCCTTATCTGCCTTGGTCGACTAACTGGTCGAGTGGGCCACTCGACCAAGCACTCGACCAAAGGAAGGTGAAATCCGAGAAATTGTAATTTTAGGGTTTTTCACTCTTATTTAAACCCGACTTCGTATTTCTTTGTTACTGCTGCCTCCTAAACACTTTGTGAACGTGAGAACACCTCTCCGAAACTCTCTCTCGTGATTTCAAAGATTCCTCTGCAGATCTGAAGCCTCTCTTCTCTGTTCTTACAATTCAAGGTTAGTATCTCTTCTGAATTATTAATTTTCTTTTCTTGATCTTGTTCTTGATTGAGATCAAGAAGTTGATGCTACATCCTTGCAACCATCCCTTCGTGATCTCCTTCGTTTCTTTGAGATCTATGATCATCATCATGATCTCAACCCTAGCCGAAGATTTTCTTGAAACCCTAACCCTTGCTTGAGTTCTGGAAACTCTTGGTAACCTCCCATGCGAGGGAAACCTCATGGGTAATATTTCTAGTAACCTAAACTATAATTTCTATGATTTTCTTATTGCTTTTGGCCAATTATTTATTTTTCTTTCATTCTGTGATCTCAACCTTTTTATGGGAACCATAAGGTTGAAACCCTAATTTCTTGGGTTAAATCAAGAACCCAAATTTTAACCATGACTTGATGTTTTTATCTTCCTATATGATTCTAATACATCCTAGGAAGTTCCCCTTCGAATTTCGGATCATTCCGACTTCAAATGAAGAAGTTATGGCCAAAGCAATCTGTACAATTCCGTACTGACTTGCTTGGTCGAATGCTTGGTCGACTGGGCAGTCTACCAAGCACTCGACCAAAGGAGTCAGTAGCTTCGTTTTTCGCCCGATTTGATTCGTTTGCTCTCTGATCTTTTAGGCATCTTCCCTAATGTTGTATCTATGATTGTTAGGAGTCTATTTGCTAAGTTTGGAGTTGCAATCTTTGATCTTTGGATCATCTTCTTCAATAATCAAGGTAAAGACAGTTGATTCCTTAACTACATAGATTGCTTGTTCTCTGGTTTCTACTTTATGAAACTATGGTATTACCTACTGTTATTGTATTTTAATTCTGATCTCCTACTGTGAAAACAGTAGCACTTGTTTATGTTATCCTTTTTATTATTCATGTTATATGAGTTAATTATTACTGCTTAATCTGATTTTGCTTTTACATTCTCTTGTATATGATGAATTGTTGGTTGTGTATGTCATGACTGATCTGAGAATGTGTTTGCCTAGGTATGGTTTGGGATTGGGGAGTGTCCTTTTGACACTTCTGTCCTTGGACATCGGAGGGAATAGTATGGGATGTTCTCCGAAGATGCCCATCGACGCTTTCCCGAATCATTGGTTGTCATACCTAGGATTGTCTAGCAGTGTTTGGCTAGGATGACCCCTGTTATATCAGACCCGATTCGGAAGGGTATTGAGACCGAATGACCCATGGTAGCGAATGTGATTCACGGGCGCTCAAGACCGGTAACCAACCGGTGAGAGGACGGGAATCATATTGTGGGGACCATTTATTGGAGGGTTGCATATGGCTAGACTTGGGCTCATGGGCGCTCAAGACCGGTAACCAACCCATGAGAGGACATGAGAGCTTCCCATTTACCATATGTGGATAACCAATAGGGTTGATGAGTCCGTAGTCCGAGTTGGTCGGTGCCGTAGGATACGCTGACTCTAGTGTGAAGGATACGGAACCGAGTTGGTCAGTGCCATAGGGAAAGTATCCGGATCTGACATGATATAACTAACTAGATGACTTGCATTGGGCTAGGCTTTTCCCTGACATGCGCCGGTACTTATGCCAAATGGTTGTGAGAGAGTGTGTTGACTAAATCCCCTACCATGGTTTGATGAGGACTTTACCCAATTACCCGGCAGACCCAAGATGCCAGGATGGCTGAGGGGGAGTGACTGACCTACCCAAAGAAGTACGGTGCTATGACTTAAAGCATGTCTACCATAGAGACCAGCATACATAGAGTTTAGATGCATTCATACTTTATTTGTTCCATATTGCATTGCATCATGTTATGTTTTGCCACATGTTATCTATGATGCTATGGATTAACTTGCCTTACTGAGTTTCTTCGAAACTCATTCCTTTTTGTACATTTTCTTGTTAGATTATCCTGCAGGTACAGAGTATTATGACGAGCAGTACAATGAAGCACAAGCTGATAAAGCGTATTACATGCAAGGTGTTGGCGACGATCAAGCTTACTCTGATGATCCCTCGGCGAATCAAGCTGTGTACTACCTTTGAAGGCAGCGTAGAGTTAGAACAAATCCATTGGATTGATGAAGTCCACACTTATGAAGACGTCATCTATAAACTTGAAGACTTATATTCTTAGTTTATTTATTAGTACATTGGTTTCAGTTGTATTTCATTTTAAACTTTCATTCTACGTTCCGCTATGTTTGTGAAGTGAGTTTCCGCCTCACTTTACTTATCTTGATTTCTTCGGATATCTGGTATCTTTTCCGCACTCTGATTATATCATTTATTCTTTCTTGAGTTAAATATTTTGTTTATAATGTTTAAACCTTGATTATTTCTTGTTTATGATTATGTTATTGTATATGTGGGAGGATGATTTCCTCGATACTTGATCTTCGGGGCTGTGGATCACACTCCCGGGTATGCCAGTTAGGGTACCGGATGGGGGGATGTGACAACGATGGTGCTTAACTTTTTCCAAACAGGGTCTCTTCCAGTGGAACTTAACAGCACTTATATTTGCCTCATCCCTAAGGTGGCTTCTCCTAAATTTCCTGAACAATTCCGCCCCATCAGCTTATGTAATTTTGTTGTCAAAGTAGCCTCTGCCATTTTATCTCACAGACTCAAAGCTCATCTGCAAGGTATTATCTCCCCCACTCAATCACCCTTCATTCCTGATAGATTGATTTCCGACAACATATTTATAGCACATGTTCCATTATATCAAACATAAAAAGCAAGGCAAGAAAAAACTGATAGCCTTGAAGTTGGACATGAAAAAGGCGTATGATCGTCTTAAATGGCACTTTATTGAGGCCACCCTGCTAAAATTGGGATTCTGCAGCAAATGGGTCCTCATGGTTATGAGTTTAATTCGATCAGTTTCTTATACTATGCTGGTTAATGGGATTGAAAGTGGGACATTCTCTCCTAGCTGATTCATTCAACAAGGAGATCCCCTATCTCCCTTTATCTTCATCCTCTGCTCCCAGGTTCTTTCTTCCATCATCTCTGTGGCTGAAGGAGGACAACTAGTGCAGGGTATTCGAGTTCGGAATAGAGCTCCACCTATATCTCATCTCTTTTTTGCAGATGACTATCTCCTTTTTGCCGAAGCGAACCTCCAACATATCATATGTCTCAAAGACTGCCTCTCCCTCTGTCACATCCTCCCAGCCGGTACCCTATCTGGCATACCCGAGAGTGTGATCCACAGCCCAAAAGATCAAGTTTAGGAACGATCATATCCATTTCGCACAATAACATAATCAAAAGCAAGAACAAATCATAATGTTCAAGTAATTTATAATAAAAGTCAAGAAAGGATCTCAGAAGGATCACTATAGAATATCAGAGTGCGGAATAACAAGATACCAAAATCAAAAGACAACTGTAGAGTATAGCGGAATTATACCCTACAAACACATGCGGAAGGTAGATCGAAATCTAAAAAACGCTCTAAGCTAATACAAGTAGAGTAAAAGATAAGTCTAGAAGAAACAAAAGAAATCTAATCCACATCTCCAGTCAGCTCTTCTTGTTCTTCAGTCTTCATCTTCTTCACCTTGTGCTTCCTCATACGTACCGTCAAAGAAATCCGAACCTGTAGAGAAGTCTAACAACAGATTGTACAAAAAAAGGAATGAGTTTCCGAAAGAAACTCAAGAAGGCAAGTTAATCCATAACAACATAAATAACATGGAAGCAAACCATAACAAGATGCAATGCAATATGAAACAAGTGATGTATGTATGCATCTAAACTCTATGTATGCTGGTCTCTATGGCAGACATGCTTTAAGTCATAGCACCGTACTTCTTTGGGTAGGTCCGCTCACATCCTCAACCATTTAAGATATCTTGGATTCCCTCCAACCATTTAAGATATCTCGGGCGACCGATTGGTAATGGGTCCTGCATCCTTCTCGGACAATTTCCATGGTAAGGGGTTAAGTCAACACACTCTCTCACAACCGTTTGGCATAAGTACCGGCGCATGTCAGGGAAAAGCCTAGCCCAATGCAAGTCATCTAGTCAGTTATATCAACTCAGTTCCAGATACGTCCATTCCTCGTCCCTGACGATCCTTTCCAGTATCCTTTGTGAAACCCAGCCCTAACCTTGACCCGGAAACCTTGTTATTTGTAGGACCGATGACCCGAAGTAAAGAAAGAAGTCAGCTTTGGGCCATCCCAAAGAGAGGACTTGGTGTCTGGCTTTGAATCCATGAAGGTTGATGATGAGGTTCTATTTATGGAAACAGAATCCTGATGAAGATCTAATTAGTTGATGGACTTGGAGTGCTCTTTATCTTGGTTTGAAGGCATTTCTACCTACTAGGTAAGTCACTTGACTTGTGTGCAAAACCCCTTTAGGTTTGGATTTGATCTGGGCCTTCAATTCCCTGTTTTGGCCTTGCTGTCGCATTGGTCGACCGATTGGTCGATCGGGCCAGCCGACCAATCCACTCGACCAATGGGTGCTGTCTTTGGCAATTAGGTTGATTCTTGCTCTATTTAAGTCTAACCTCGAGTCCACTTCGTATTTGCTGCCTCCAAACCCTCTGGAACGAACCAAAGACCTCTGCAAGTCATCTCTCTTGCATCCTTGGAGTTTTCTTGGCGGATCTTCGTCGGAACTCTTCTTTTTGCATCAAAAGGTATGTCTACTCTCTCTTCTTCTCCTACATCTTTGTTTTTCTTTCCTTTTTGAGTTGAGACAGAGAAGAGATGCTGCATCCTCTCCGTTGCAAACATCTCTCGAACATGTTCTCATGATCATCCTAAGGATTTAAGGCTAGAACAATGATCTTAACCATGATCATTGCAAGCTTTTGAAGGATTCATGATCAAACCATGATTTAATCTCTCGTTAATTTCCCTAATCTGAATTCTCGATCTCTTTGGATCTTCTTTCATTGATCATGTTAGTGGTTAATGGTTGTGTTTTCTTTCTATGATCCATAATCCATAGAATTCTAGTTGTTCTCTTCTACCTTACTATGTGTTCTTCATGATGCATGATAGTACATATATGGTAGGTTTTATTTCCTTATTTAGATTTATGCTTCTAAGCCTTATTCCATGAAGACCTATGCATGTTTTCATGTTTTCATTACCAAAAGCAATGATCCATCCTCCTATAGTTCTTATCTTTGTTTTCTATTTCAAAATTCATCAAGATCCATGATTGATTTATTTAAGGTAACTTTTTGTTTCCTAATTTGGATCTTGATACCTTGATTTGATTAGTGTTTTGAGGTCCCCTATATGTTAGAATACTACTGATATAGTCTACCCCTTGATTAGTACCCTTTTGAACCACCAAATTTGGATTTCATATCTCAAAACTCGATTTTCTAAGTTATCGTCTCGCATTGGTCGACCGATTGGTCGACCGGACCACTCGACCAATCCACTCGACCAATGAGTACAAAGAACTCCAGAATTGGTCTGCTTCGGATGTTTTGGTATATTTTCTGTTAGGGATCTTTCCTAATATGTTGTATATACTTGTTTAGGACCTTCTTCTCAAGTTTGCCAAGATCTTACTTGATTTCTTTGGATTCTTTGAGAGTTATAAAAGGTAAGGATGGTTATTTCCTTAATTACATAGATAGCATGAATCTAGTTTCTATATTTGAATATCATTAATATGTTTCCTAAATTAGATTCTTACAATGATATACTACTGTTGCATAACTTGGATTACAGTAGCATTATTTATTCATGTTGAATTGATTCATGTATGATTTACTTACCAATGTTATACAAGTGATTGTATTTACTGATTTCTTTCCATATATGGAGTTACCATATATGTGATGATATGAATTGATGCATGTGTATGCTTACGTATGGTTTGGAAAGGAGAGGTGTCCTTTCGACACTTCTGTCCTTGGACTACTACGGGAATATTATGGGATGTTTCCGGAGATGCCCTCCGGACACCTTCCTAAACCGTTGGATGACATATATAGGATTGTCTAGTAGTGTTTGGCTAGGATGTCCTGTTATGTCGACCCTAATCGGAGGGGTATTGAGACCGAACGACCCGTGGTAGCAATGGGGATTCATGGGCGCTCAAGACCGGTAACCAACCCGTGAGAGGACAGGAATCACATTGTGGGGGCCATTTGTTGGTAGGGTTGCATATGGTTAGACTTGGGCTCACGGGCGCTTAAGACCGGTAACCAACCCGTGAGAGGACGTGAGAGCTTCCCGCTTACCATATGTGGATAACCAATAGGGTTGATGAGTCCGTAGTCCGAGTTGGTCGGTGCCATAGGATACGCCGACTCTAGTGTGAAGGATACCGGAAAGGATCGTCGTGGACGAGGAATGGAAGTATCTCGGATCCGACTTGATGTAACCAAGTAGAAGACTTGCATTTGGCTAGGTATTACCCCGACATGCGCCAAGACTTATACCAAATGGTTGTGAGAGAGTGTGTTGACTTAACCCCCCCGCCAAGGTTTGTCCCGAGGGATGAAGGACCCATTACCAATCGGCTGCTCAAGACCGGTGAAATGATCCGTGAGAGAATCCAAGATATCTTAAATGGTTGAGGATGTGAGTGGACTTTCCTAAAGAAGTACGGTGCTATGACTTAAAGCATGTCCCGCTAATAGAGACCAAAGATACTTAGAGTTAGATTCATTCATTCATTGTTTGTCTCATATCATATTGCATTTATGATTGTTCTCGAATCCCGCCATTTATGTTATTATGGATTTTAATCGCCTTACCGAGTTTCTTTGAAACTCATTCCTTTATTGTACAATGTTGTTAGACTATCCCGCAGTACGGAATACTATGACGGTCCCTATGAGGAAGCGCAAGGCGAAGAGACATATCTCCAGGAAGGTGATTGCGGTTACCACAATTACTCGAAGATCCCACGGGTGGTTATGCTCCGTACGATGCTTAGTCCGACCATTGAGTGGAAGCGCCCTTGTGCTATCTATGAGATCTACACCTACAAGGATGTCGTCTACAAAGTGGAGAATAATTTAGTTACCCAATGTACTTGCTACTGGGATTAGCTTTTATCTAGTTTATTCTTTAGAGCTACTTTTCCGCCGGATGTAAAGTGGGATTTTTGCTTCACTTTACTTATCCCGCTTGACACTCGATTATATCTATTATTCCGTTTCGTTTATGATTCATTCTTTCATTATTGGATCTATGATTTATCTTCCGCACTCTTGTTATGGTTGTTCATGATTATGTTATTGTTTATGTGGGAGGTTGATCACTCGATACCCGATCTTCGGGCCGTGGATCACACTCTCTGGCATGCCGATAGGGTACCGGGCCGGGAGGGCGTGATGATTGGTATCGGGAGCCCAAGGTTCGAGGAGATCCTAACCACAAAAGACAACAATCGAACATTCCCCGAGTCATTGATCCGAAATGACTCTTCTACTCTTAGAAGTGAATAATAGAACACCGAATTAGAAACTTGAACTTTGAGGCATAACAGAACATTTCCGAATAACATACCATAATTATACTTGAACAAATGTCACTAATGCAAGGAAAATAAAAGTGCATAATATACAATAATTAAAGAGAAACAAAATGAACTTCATTAATTTCAAAAGTTTTTACAATGATTACATCCGAAAAGCATAAATGGAAAATCCTAAAGTACAAATCTATCTAGGTGATCTACTCCGATCTCTATATGCTCGAACTCCTCTCGCTAGCCGAGTCACCCGACGCTCTATCCTCGTCCCGTCGAGACTCCATCCTCTCGTACATCTGCTCCCCGTCCGACCTCCATCCTCTCTAGCATGGAAGTCATCGATCTCATCTCGTGCACCAAGATCTGAAGTCTCCGGAACCGCATGTGAAGGGCCGCCCGCCTCGAAGTGTGATGAAGGAAACTCGTGATGCACAAGGCTCAGCCTCGCGCATATCTCAGATCATCTCCGGCCTGATCATCACTATCAGACCGATATCCTCTCCTCCATCCTCTCGATCCCCGATCCTCATCCTCCGATTCATCATCATCCTCACCCTCCGGACCAGGAGATCTCTCTAACCGATGTAGTCTCATCCGTCGAATGGTCCGAGTCCCAATGGGGTATCCCCGTGATCTAGTGTCCATCGGAGTATCCTCGAAACTCACCCCGAAATGCCCGAAGATCAAAGTCGAAGCCTCCCATAGCAAAGGTTCCGCATGCTAGGCCGCAGAACCAAGTCCAAGATGACCCGCTGAATGATGTAGGAAAGATCGATCTCGAAGCCCATGTAGATGCGGTAAATGACCAAGGCCTCCATCACCGTGACCCGATGGTGATGTCCGGCTTCGGCATGATGTTTCGGCCGACTATGCGACCGATAATACGTGCAGAACCCGTCATCCGTCCGCTAGTCCACGGTGTGAAGCATCGGCGGCTATCCCATAGCGTAGAGCATATCTCGCGAAGCTCGTACGGCATCGATGGCTCGTCCAGTCCGCTCCCCGCAGTATCCACACACACCGCCGTGGGTAGTAAGGGACCCGCAAGATCTCGGCCGTTGTCCGGGTGGAGAAGCGAATCCGAGTCCGAAGGACCCCGCCCCCGAGGACAAGTCCGAGTGGATGTCCCCGGCCCCGAGCCTCCTCCCGTGTAAGTAAGGTTGCCGAAGAACAACCTCACTAGCTCCGGTATACCGGCAAATCCTCGGTGAAGAGGTGAGTCCACCGTAAAGTGTCGAACCTCCGCCGGATCCCGAAGGCTCCGAGCTGGCGTAAGTGAAGTAGACGCCCCATCTCGATGTTACAATAGCCGAAGTAGGCCTCGGATAGAAACTCGGCCCGAGGTGTGTCAAATAGGTCCCGGTCTCCCAACCTCCTCTCTCGGGCTCGAAAGGAACCCGACCTCTGCCCCCGAGAGCACCTACGATGCGACCTCGACCTCTACCTCCTCCTCCTCCCCTCCCTCTCGCATGATGTATCCCTGGAAGAGACAAGAGACAATTCCAATTAGTGCTATTTCAAGATTTGAGCCAAAAGGGTATTTTCGTAATTTTTCGGAAAATTTCAAATTTGGGGGAAATTTGATTTGAACATACTAGCATGTGCACAATACTTGGAATTTCATGTCTATGAAGTTGTTTTGATGAAAATCGATCGAAAACATGGATTAAAGCGAAAAATTCAGCAAGAAGAAATTTGGGGATTTTGCAATTTAGGTCAAAATTGGATTTTTGAAAAGTTGAAATTGGTTAAATCAAATTGTATGGACCTATCTACAATGTCATCTTGAGCATGTAGCATTTGATCTCGTGCGAAAATTTCAAGCGGTTTGAGAGAAAACGAAATTTTTCTAAAGATATCGATTTCGATATAAAACTTTGCGAGATGAGCACCAAATGTGTTAAAACTTGTTGTCTATGCATGTCATTGTGTTTAAAACCTAGGGAATATGTTTCTAAGCATTCCTAAGCATGATTTCTAGCATTGGATACAAGTAAAGCATGGTTTTATTGAAATGCAAGCATGAGAAGATGAAAATGGAAGAAAGAATGAGAGATTTACCTTGTTTGTGAAGATGGTGTGTTGTGGTGTTGTTGTTGAAGCACTAAATCACCTCAAGAACACTTGTGGGAACTCTTGGATATTTTCCCTAGAGCTCTCTCACCTTTGGAAGAAGTTAGAATGAGGTTGGAATGTGGAAGATGAGGCTTATAATGCGAATTTTCGCATTCGTCTTCATTGGTCGATCGATTGGTCGACCGGGTCACTCGACCAACCACTCGACCAATGGTCACAAGTGACCTCATTTGCTGTTGAATTTTTGGAAAATGTGATTTTTGCCTTATGGAATATTGTTTGATGACTATATGGATATATTTGAGCATGATTTAAGTTTTCAAATCATTTGGACTTGTGGTTTATGTTGAATCTTCAAATTCGGTATTTTGATGTTCTCGGTTTTGCGTAATGGTTACTCCGAGAAGTGGGCGTGGTGAATCCAAAGGGTCATGGAGGTGGTGAAGTACCTCATGGAGGTGGTGAAGTACCTCATGGAGGTGGTGAGATACCAAATGCTGATCAGTGGTACTCATGAGATCCCCGGTGCCCCGAATGTTGGAAGTTTCAGAGATATTGCCAATATTATGGGCAATATGATGCAAAGCAAAGCAGCGCAGCTCACCTCAACCAGATGTTGGTGGGTTTCATGACTCGCATAATGAGACCCGGGCTGGTGCTAATGTGAATCCTCATGCCGCAGTCCCCGAATGCGGGAGGTTTAGCTGAACTCCTCATACTCGCCTCGATGGAGAGTTTTCTCAAGATGCAAGTACCCACTTTTACCGGAGTTACCAAGGACCCCTTGTTTCCTAACAAGTGGCTTCGTGAGTTGGAGAAGGCTTTCCGGCATCTCGCAATGCTCGGAAGCTCGAAGATTTTGTTTGCCGAGCGTGGTTGCAACAAGAAGCCGATGCATGGTGGATTTCCACTCGTCCCGCTTTTGGAAGGTTTGCATGCAGGAGTTGTAACTTGGGAGTTATTCAAAGAGGCTTTTTGTATGAACTACTTTCCCGAGGCGGTGAAGGATGCAAAGGAAGCCGAGTTTATGATTCCGACTCAAGGAACTTTGTCCGTGTTGGAGTACCAACAAGTTCGAGGAGCTTCATTTCTTTGCTCCGCATTCTTTGAAGGAAGACCTCGCGAAAGCAAAGAAGTTCTTCAAAGGACTGCGCCCGCCATTAAAGCTTATCTCACAGTCCAGCCTATAGTGAGCTATGCTCAAGTGGTGCAGTAACTCGAAGAAGTTGGAAGAAACAGAGAAGGAAAGTGCTCGTGTGCAAAAGCCTTGGCAACAAGGAATTCTGGTTTGGTGGATCGCAATGACCGTCGTTATGTGAGACCTACACCCTACCCCACTCCTACCTTCGTGCTAAGAGTGTAGGTCGAACACGGGTTTTCAGCAGCCCGGCCAGCTTTAAACAAGACGGGCGGAAACCGATCACCAGCAAATGCAAGTGCAAGTGCAAGTGCGAGTGCAAGGCCTTTGTTCGTAAGCCCTCTCAGTTGCAGCCACCCCCGTTGGATCCAAAGAATCCCGTTTGCTTCTACCGCAAGCAAGCTGGTCATTTTGCTCGTGCTCGTCCGGGCGGCCTCCCCAAGCAGCCTCGCCCTGCCCCCTGGTGAAGAGTGCTCCCGCTCCTCCCTCGGCAGAGTTTTCAGATTTCCAAGATCGAGCAGGATCCAAGCCATGATGTGATTACAGTGTACATTGTTAGTCGCTTCTATTTCGCATTTGTCTTATTTGATACGGGTGCATCTCATTCGCTCATGTCATCTCGCATTCATCAAGAAGACTAACCTAATCCCCGAGAAGTTGTCTAGTTGTTTATTGATTAGTACACCCACTGTCCTGTTGGAAACTAGATAAGGGGTTATCTAAATGTCCCGTGTTGATTGGTGAGAAGAACTTGGAAGCCAATTTTGTGATTCTTGACATGAAGGACTTCGATGTTATTTTGGGAATTGATTGGTTGACAGCCCACAAAGCCGTGTTCCTTTGTTCCTCAAAGAAGATTCAGGTCCATATTTGTGGAAGTCCGGTCTTTGAATTTCAAGGTGAAAAGAGAAGGGTTTGTAAGAAGGTGCCGTCAGACCGATGCAAGTCTATGCCCTAGTGGATGATGCTTCATCCGAAGGCAAGGGTATAGTGGAGAAAAGAGTCGATGAAGTCGAGTTGTCTGCGACTTTGTTGATGTCTTCCCCGATGATCTATCGGAGTGCCTCCGGACAGAGATGTCGAATTCTCTATTGATCTCGTCCCCGGTGCCGCTCCGGTATCTAAAGCTCCGTATAGGATGGCTCCTACCGAGTTGAAAGAGTTGCAAAATCAGTTGAATGAGCTCATTGATAGAGGTTTCGTACAGCCTAGTGTGTCACCTTGGGGAGCTCCGGTCTTGTTCGTCAAGAAGAAAGACGGTAGTATGCGCTTGTGCATCGACTACCGTGAGTTGAATAAGTTGACTATCAAGAATAGATATCCGCTGCCCGGAATCGATGATCTCTTCGATCAGTTGAAGGGTGCAGTTGTGTTCTCGAAGATTGACTTAAGGTCCGGATATCACCAATTGAAAGTGAAGTCTAGTGATATCTTCAAGACAGCTTTCCGAACGCGGTATGGTCACTACGAGTTTAGAGTCATGCCCTTCGGATTGACCAATGCTCCTGCGGTGTTCATGGACCTCATGAACCGAGTATTTCATGATGTGCTTGATAAGTTTGTGATTGTGTTCATTGATGACATCTTGATCTATTCAAGAGCGAAGAAGAGCATGCGAGTCATCTAAGTTTCACTTTGCAAAGGTTGCGGGAAAAGAAGTTGTTTGCTAAGTTTAGCAAGTGTGATTTCCCGCTTAAGAGAGTGGTTTTCCTTGGTCATGTGGTTTCAGCCGAAGGTATTCGTGGTCGATCCCGAAAAGGTCCAAGCCGTGGCTGATTGGGAGAGACCGAAGTCGCAGAACGGAAATAAGAAGTTTTCTTGGATTGGCGGGTTACTACCGAAGGTTTATTGAGAATTTTTCTCGGTTGGCTGCTCCTATGACTAAGTTGACCAGGAAAGAAGAGAAGTTTGTTTGGTCTGACGCTTGTGAGAAGAATTTCCAAGAGTTGAAAGATAGATTGACAAGTGCCCCGGTTTTGACTATACCCGATAGTTCCGGTGGTATGACAAGCTTATACCGATGCGCCAAAGATTGGTTTGGGTTGTGTACTGATGCAACATGGCAAGGTCGTAGCCTATGCTTCTCGGCAATTGAAGGATTATGAGCGGAATTACCCCACTCACGATCTAGAACTTGCCGCCGTTGTCTTTGCTTTGAAGATTTGGAGACATTATCTTTACGGTGAGAAGATTGCCATTTTCACGGATCATAAGAGTTTGAAATATTTCTTTACCCAAAAGGAGTTGAACATGAGACAAAGGAGATGGTTGGAACTAGTCTCCGATTATGATTGTGATATTCAAGATCATCCCGGGAAAGCAAATGTTGTTGCCGATGCTCTTAGTAGGAAGAACCAGAAGAGGACTTTGGATTTGAATGCTTTGAGTTTACCATTGTGGTCTTCTATTGAGAGTTTTGGTTTGGAAATCGTCCCCGAGAATTCTGATTTTATTCTTTCTCGCCATGACGGCAAGATCCGGTCTTAGAGATAAGATTGTTGCTCACAGAGTTCTGATCAGGAGTTTTTGACCAAAGTTGAGAAGATTTCTTCGAATCCCGAGTCGGACCCCGACTTTGGTATATCCATGGATGGTGCTTTGTTGTTTAGAGGAAGACCGTGTGTGCCTCGCAAACGATGAAGTAAAGAATGAAATATTGAAGGAAGCACACCAGTCGGCTTTCATCAGACACCCGGAAGCACCAAGATGTACAAGGACTTGAAGGAACATTTTTGGTGGATTGGTTTAAAGGCGGATGTTGATGATTTTGTTGCCAAGTGTGAGACTTGCCAACGTGTGAAAGCCGCTCGACAACCTCCATCCGGATTACTTCAACCCCTTCCTATTCCTAGTTGGAAGTGGGAAGATATCTCCATGGACTTTGTGACTAGCTTGCCTCGGACAAGTAAAGGCAATGACACCGTGTGGGTGATTGTTGATAGGTTGACCAAATCAGCCCATTTCATTCCTATGAAGATCACTCATACTCCGGATAAGCTAGCCAGGCTTTATGTGGATAATGTGGTTCGTCCGCATGGTGTGCCATTGAGTATTGTCTCGGATCGTGATCCTAGGTTCACCTCAAGGTTTTGGAACAGTTTGCGTAAGGCCTTGGGAACCCAATTGAACTTGAGTACAGCTCATCATCCACAAGCCGATGGACAATCCGAGCGGACAATTCAGACATTGGAAGACATGCTCAGATCTTGTGTGGTGGATATGGGTGGAAATTGGGATGAACACCTAGCTTTGGTTGAGTTTGCCTATAACAACAGCTTATCAAGCAACAATAGGCATGGCTCCATTCAAGGCTTTGTATGGTAGTACTTGTAGGACACCTTTGTACTGGATCGAGACAGTGAAAGAAAAGTCTTAGGTCCCGAGATGATTGAAGCTACAAGTGCTATGGTAGACATGATAAGAGAGAGGATTAAGTCTCGCCCAACGAGACAGAAATCTTATGCCGATAAGAGAAGGACCGATTTGGAATTTCAAGTTGGAGAGAAAGTCTTTCTCAAGGTCTCACCAATGAAGGGTGTGATGAGATTCAATGTTAAGGGTAAGCTTAGCCCTCGACATTGGACCTTTCGAGATTTTGGAAAAGGTTGGACCTGTGCGTATCGATTAGCATTACCTCCGTCTCTTGCTGGTGTGCACAATGTGTTTCATATTTCGATGCTCCGAAAATACATAGAGAATCCGAACACATTTTGCAGCAAGCACCTGAAGGACTTAGTGCTGATTTGACCTATGATGAAGAACCGGCCGAAATCCTTGATAGGAAGGACAAGCAGCTGCGGAATCGCGCCATTCCTTTGGTGAAGATTCGGTGGAAGAACCATACCCCTGAAGAAGCTTCTTGGGAGAAGGAAGAAGATATGAAGGAGAAGTTTCCTTACCTCTTAGGAAGCACAGTACGCTTTCAATTTCGGGGACGAAATTTCTTTAAGGGGGGGGAGAATGTGAAACCCAGCCCTAACCTTGACCCGGAAACCTTGTTATTTGTAGGACCGATGACCCGAAGTAAAGTAAGAAGTCAGCTTTGGGCCATCCCAGTAGAGGACTTGGTGTCTGGCTTTGAATCCATGAAGGTTGATGATGAGGTTCTATTTATGGAAACAGAATCCTGATGAAGATCTAATTAGTTGATGGACTTGGAGTGCTCTTTATCTTGGTTTGAAGGCATTTCTACCTACTAGGTAAGTCACTTGACTTGTGTGCAAAACCCCTTTAGGTTTGGATTTGATCTCGGGCCTTCAATTCCCCGTTTTGGCCTTGCTTGTCGCATTGGTCGACCGATTGGTCGATCGGGCCAGCGACCAATCCACTCGACCAATGGGTGCCGTCTTTGGCAATTAGGTTGATTCTTGCTCTATTTAAGTCTAACCTCGAGTCCACTTCGTATTTGCTGCCTCCAAACCCTCCGGAACGAACCAAAGACCTCTGCAAGTCATCTCTCTTGCATCCTTGGAGTTTTCTTGGCGGATCTTCGTCGGAACTCTTCTTTTGCATCAAAAGGTATGTCTACTCTCTCTTCTTCTCCTACATCTTTGTTTTTCTTTCCTTTTTGAGTTGAGACAGTAGAAGAGATGCTGCATCCTCTGTTGCAAACATCTCTGAACATGTTCTCATGATCATCCTAAGGATTTAAGGCTAGAACAATGATCTTAACCATGATCATTGCAAGCTTTTGAAGGATTCATGATCAAACCATGATTTAATCTCTGTTAATTTCCTAATCTGAATTCTGATCTCTTTGGATCTTCTTTCATTGATCATGTTAGTGGTTAATGGTTGTGTTTTCTTTCTATGATCCATAATCCATAGAATTCTAGTTGTTCTCTTCTACCTTACTATGTGTTCTTCATGATGCATGATAGTACATATATGGTAGGTTTTATTTCCTTATTTAGATTTATGCTTCTAAGCCTTATTCCATGAAGACCTATGCATGTTTTCATGTTTTCATTACCAAAAGCAATGATCCATCCTCCTATAGTTCTTATCTTTGTTTTCTATTTCAAAATTCATCAAGATCCATGATTGATTTATTTAAGGTAACTTTTTGTTTCCTAATTTGGATCTTGATACCTTGATTTGATTAGTGTTTTGAGGTCCCCTATATGTTAGAATACTACTGATGTAGTCTACCCCTTGATTAGTACCCTTTTGAACCACCAAATTCGGATTTCATATCTCAAAACTCGATTTTCTAAGCTATCGTCTGCATTGGTCGACCGATTGGTCGATCGGACCACTCGACCAATCCACTCGACCAATGAGTACAAAGAACTCCGCAATTGGTCCGCTTCGGATGTTTTGGTATCTTTTCTGTTAGGGATCTTTCCTAATATGTTGTATATACTTGTTTAGGATCTTCTTCTCAAGTTTGCCAAGATCTTACTTGATTTCTTTGGATTCTTTGCGAGTTATAAAAGGTAAGGATGGTTATTTCCTTAATTACATAGATAGCATGAATCTAGTTTCTATATTTGAATATCATTAATATGTTTCCTAAATTAGATTCTTACAATGATATACTACCGTTGCATAACTTGGATTACAGTAGCATTATTTATTCATGTTGAATTGATTCATGTATGATTTACTTACCAATTATATACAAGTGATTGTATTTATCGTATTTCTTTCCATATATGGAGTTACCATATATGTGATGATATGAATTGATGCATGTGTATGCTTACTTATGGTTTGGAAAGGAGAGGTGTCCTTTCGACACTTCCGTCCTTGGACTACTACGGGAATATTATGGGATGTTTCCGGAGATGCCCTCTGGACACCTTCCTAAACCGTTGGATGACATATAAGGATTGTCTAGTAGTGTTTGGCTAGGATGTCCTGTTATGTCGGACCCTAATCGGAGGGGGTATTGAGACCGAACGACCCGTGGTAGCAATGGGGATTCATGGGCGCTCAAGACCGGTAACCAACCCGGTGAGAGGACAGGAATCACATTGTGGGGGCCATTTGTTGGTAGGGTTGCATATGGTTAGACTTGGGCTCACGGGCGCTTAAGACCGGTAACCAACCCGTGAGAGGACGTGAGAGCTTCCCGTTTACCATATGTGGATAACCAATAGGGTTGATGAGTCCGTAGTCCGAGTTGGTCGGTGCCATAGGATACGCCGACTCTAGTGTGAAGGATACCGGAAAGGATCGTCGGTGGACGAGGAATGGAAGTATCCGGATCCGACTTGATGTAACCAAGTAGAAGACTTGCATTTGGCTAGGTATTACCCCCGACATGCGCCAAGATTTATACCAAATGGTTGTGAGAGAGTGTGTTGACTTAACCCCCCGCCAAGGTTTGTCCCGAGGGATGAAGGACCCATTACCAATCGGCTGCTCAAGACCGGTGAAATGATCCGTGAGAGAATCCAAGATATCTTAAATGGTTGAGGATGTGAGTGGACTTTCCTAAAGAAGTACGGTGCTATGACTTAAAGCATGTCCGCCAATAGAGACCAAAGCATACTTAGAGTTAGATTCATTCATTCATTGTTTGTCTCATATCATATTGCATTTATGATTGTTCGGGAATCCCGCCATTTATGTTATTATGGATTTTAATCGCCTTACCGAGTTTCTTTGAAACTCATTCCTTTATTGTACAATGTTGTTAGACTATCCTGCAGTACGGAATACTATGACGGTCCCTATGAGGAAGCGCAAGGCGAAGAGACATATCTCCAGGAAGGTGATTGCGGTTACCACAATTACTCAAGATCCCACGGGTGGTTATGCTCCGTACGATGCTTAGTCCGACCATTGAGTGGAAGCGTCCTTGTGCTATCTATGAGATCTACACCTACAAGGATGTCGTCTACAAAGTGGAGAATAATTTAGTTACCCAATGTACTTGCTACTGGGATTAGCTTTTATCTAGTTTATTCTTTAGAGCTACTTTTCCGCTGGATGTAAAGTGGGATTTTTGCTTCACTTTACTTATCTGTTTGACACTCTGATTATATCTATTATTCCGTTTCGTTTATGATTCATTCTTTCATTATTGGATCTATGATTTATCTTCCGCACTCTTGTTATGGTTGTTCATGATTATGTTATTGTTTATGTGGGAGGTTGATCACTCGATACCTGATCTTCGGGCTGTGGATCACACTCTCGGGTATGCCAGATAGGGTACCGGCTGGGAGGGCGTGACATCCTTCGCACTAGAGTCAGCGTATCCTATGGCACCGACCAACTCGGACTACGGACTCATCAACCCTATTGGTTATCCACATATGGTAAACGGGAAGCTCTCATGTCCTCTCACGGATATAACTCACCGGTCTCGAGCGCCCATGAGCCCAAGTCTAGCCATATGCAACCCTCCAATAAATGGCCCCCACAATGTGATTCCCGTCCTCTCACGGGTTGGTTACCGGTCTTGAGCGCCCGTGAATCCCCATTGCTACCACGGGTCGTTCGGTCTCAATACCCTTCCGAATCAGGTCTGATATAACAGGGGTATATCCTAGCCAAACACTGCTAGACATCCCTAGGTATGACAACCATTGATTCGGGAAAGTGTCGATGGGCAACCCCGGAAACATCCCATACTATTCCCGATAATGTCCAAGGACAGAAGTGTCAAAAGGACACTTCCCAATCCCAAACCAAACTTAAGCAAACACATTCTCAGATCAGTCATGACATACACAACCAGTAGTTCATCATATAAAAGAGAATGTAAAAGCAACATCGATTAAGCAAGAATAAGTAATTCATATAACATAAACAATGAAAAGATGATATAAATAAGTGCTATTGTTCCCACAGTAGGAGATCAGAATTAAAATACAATAACAGTAGGTAATCTCATAGTTTCATAATGTAGAAACCAGAGAACAAGCAATCTATGTAGTTAAGGAATCAATCGTCCTTACTCGATTATCGCCGAAGATAATCCAAAGATCAAAGAGAGAGACACCAAACATGGCAAATAAACCCCTAACAAGCATAGATATAACATTAGGAAAGATACCTAAAAGATCGGAGAGCAAACGAATCAAATCGAGCGAAAAATTGAAGCTACCGACTTCATTGGTCGATTGCCTTGGTCTATCGACCCGGTCGACCAATCGATCGACCAATCGAGCATGCGATCGGGATAGTGAAAACTGTTTTGGCCATAACTTCTTCGTTTGAAGTCGGATTGATCCGAAATTCGAAGGGGAACTTCCTAGGATGTATTAGAATCATATAGGAAGATAAAATCATCAAGTCATGGTCAAAAGATGGGTTCTTGATTTAACCCAAGAAATTAGGGTTTCAACCTTTATGGCTCTCATAAAAAGGTTAAGATCACAGGAGGGAGGGAATTGATGATTGGCCAATTACAACAAGAAGAATTAAAGAATATTGAATTTAGATCAACCTCCACATTACCCATGAGGTTTCCCTCACATGGGAGGTTACCAAAAAGGTTCTCAGATAATCACCCAGGTTAGGGTTTCAAAGGATTAGGGTTAGGGTTTCGAAGATTTCACTGGCTGAGGTTGAGATCATGATGATGATCATAGATCTCAAGGAACAAGATGAGATCATGGAGTGGATGGTTGCAAGAGTGCATCATCTTCTTCCTGATCTCAGCCAAGAACAGATTAAAGAAAGAAAATCAGAGATGGAGAAGAAAGAAAAGAGAGTAGACATACCTTTGATGCGAGAGGAAGAAGATTACTTCAAGTCTTGTGAGAGATCACCAAGGAATGCAAGGGAATTGATTAGATTAGGGTTCTAACTCATTCTAGAGGCTTAGGAGGCATAGGAGGCAAAGTAATCCCGAGATTTGACTTAAATAGAGGAGACAGGACCAAATTGGTAAATTCAGACACCATTGGTCGATTGGGTTGGTCTACTGGTCCAGTCGACCAATGAGTCGACCAATCAGGACAGCAAGGTTCAAACAGGGATTCGGAGGGCTATACAAGGTCAAATTGAGTGAGGTTTTCTTCTACGAGTCAATCAAGAAGTCTAGTTTCCAGAAATATAATCGGATTGGGCACAGGAGTTCATTAGGTATTTCAACTAATTCACCCCTCTTCGGTGCGCAGATTCAAAACTAACACTGACAATGCTCTCAAGTGAGGGGTATCATCGACAATGTCCATGGGCTTGGGTTCCGACACCAAATCGTCAACCAAAAGGGTCTACAAGCAAAAGATAAGATCAAATCAAGGTCCAACTTTAAGGTCAAACATTTAAACTAACCCTTCTTTACCCAAAACAGATAGGGTGCCCTGGCTAGGTTTGGGCTGGATTTCACATTCTCCCCCCCTTAAAATAATTTCGTCCTCGAAATTGGGAGAGTGCTTGGTTTCAAAAAGGCAGGGGTACTTTCCTATTATCTTGGCTTCCTTTTCCCAAAGTCCACGGAAAACAAATAACAATAAGTCTTTTTGTAAGAAAACAAGGAGTAAATCTGACATGCTTTGAAATCAAATGGAAAGTATGATCATGGCTTCATGAAGATTTCACAAGGATCATGGCAAAGATTAATATGAAGATCATAAAACATTAAGAATGAAAGGAGATTGTAGAAGAGATGGTTGCAAGGATCAATATGTTGCAAGGATGCAACATCTACTTCATAATCTCAATCTCAAAGAATAAATCATAGCAAGAGTAGATCAATACAACACAAGAGAGATTACAAATCTTTGATTGAAGAATAGGAGATGAAAAGCTTGATGTCTTGAAACAATTAGAAGGAATAACAAACCATGAAGATCACACTTGATTTCTCTTCAAAATCATCATGTGGAGAATTTACAAGGTTATAGAGTGTATGGAGATCCACTCTAGAACAACAGGGATAGAAGGATCAGTCATGGGAATGATTTAAGATCATCCTCCTATCAAAGGGAATGTAAGGCACAAGAAGAAATCGTGGAGATAATAGATCAACTTTGGGGTAAACTTCTACCAAACGAAACTAGGCAATTCGTACAGCAGAGAATAAATCGAACAATGCATATGGTATATATGTATTTAGTACAACAACAAGGTTAGGAATAGGTGGGATCTCACACCCTCTATTGCATGGCCAGTGGACAAGAGATTAATCTTACTAAATCTAGTCTTACCTTTAGTCCAAATACACATCACAGAATCAAGAAGGGGTTTTCTCGAGTGCTGAAAATCAAATATGGGGATGGACCTTCTAAATATCTTGGTCTCCCTACGGAATTTGGGGTGTCCAAGCAAGAGGTATTCCGAGATATAGGGGACAAAGCTGCTAAGAAAATTGAGGGTTGGAAGTTCAAATACTAATCACAGGCGGGTAGGGAGGTATTACTAAAATCTGTGATCAGCAGTCAATCTTCCTTTGCAGTTGCACACTTTTCCCTTCCCGCTTCACATCATGATAGGATGCGGAGATTGATGGTTAACTACTATTGGGGTGGAAATACAAAGCACCGAAAAATCCCATGGATTTCATGGACCAGACTATGTAGGTCAAAGGAGAGAGGGGGTCTGGGGTTTAGGGATCCTCTACTACAAAACCGAGCCCTTCTTACTAAAGTAGCCTGGCACCTCTGGTCTGATCCTCGGTCTCTTTGGGCCATATTTATGAAAGCAATTTATTTCCCTCGGTCTTCTTTTCTTGAGGCTTTTGAAGTATGTAAAGCCTCATGGGCATGGAAGAGCATTTTGCTTGGTCAACAGGTGCTTAAGGAGGGGCTTATTTGGTAGATCGGAAATGGACAAACCATTGATATTTGGAAGTCCAAATGGGTACCCACAATCCCCAGTTTGATCATCAATAGCCCTCATCCTACTAATTGCAGCCTCAATACAGTGGCAGAATTAATTGATCCTCTAACTCAGCAATGGAAGCAGGACATTGTCACTCAATTGTTTTCAGCAACAGAGACAAAGGAGGTCCTTAGTATTCGACTGGGCTCAAGGGAAGGAGAGGACAAGCTGCAATGGAGTGGTTCAAAAAATGGTGTCTTTACTGTTAAGAGTGCTTATCATTTCCTCACAAACACTAGAGATGCTCACTCCCAACAGCACCCATCCACTTCAAGAGTACATGAATGGGAAACTATCACTCCAGCGAATTGGAAATCCATTTGGAATATTAAATCCTTTCCCAAGATTAATACCTTTCTATGGAAATGCTATGCTCAAGGAATTGCCACTGGTGCAGCTCTGAAAAAGAGGAACTTACCAATTGACACCAGTTGCTTGCGGTGTGGACACCCAATGGAAGATGTAGATCACTTGCTGTTTGATTGCCCAAGTTCTAGAGCTATTTGGTTCGGATCTCCTATAGCCATTAGAACAGCAGAAGTAGCATCACCGAAGTTACCTCGGCTTCTTACACTGTGGGATACCTACATCTTTCCATCCAAAGCGGCAAAACGTGAAACTTTATCTTTCTTCTCCTTCATATGTTGGTCAATTTGGTTGGCACGTAATGATCTCACTTTTGGACTTCGACAGCAAGGTCCCGAGGATATACTGGCGTAAGCACAGAACTCCTATTCTCAGTTTGTTGCAGCATATCCAAGATTAAATTCATCCGATGCTCATAATGCCACGATTCAGGTCTCTGATGTTTGGCTCCCTCCACAAGCTCCACATTTCAAACTCAACACTGATGCAGCTATGTCGACGAAGGCTCAATCTGGTGGTATTGGAGCTATTCTGCGTGATCATCGTGGTATCCCCATTTTTGCCATATCACAGAATGAAGCTTTCATTTCTGCAGTTATGGGAGAGGCCATAGCCATTAAGGAAGGGATCTCTTTTGCACTTCAACAGGGTTTTCTCCATTGCGAATTGGAATCAGATTGCCTTCAATTGATACAACTGCTCAATGATCGAAGCTCCATTCCTCCTATGGAAATACAGCAGCTAGTTGAGGAGATACAGTTTCTATCACAAGACTTTGCATTTGTGTCATTTAGACATACCAATAGGGATGCTAATAGAGTAGCACATTCCCTAGCCCAACATGCCCTGTCCTTAGCAGGTCGGACAGTTTGGCACTTATCTGAAGCATGGCTTCTTGATCTCTGTAATCAGGATGTTATGTGTAATCCCTGCTCTCTTTCTCAATAAAGTTTTGAATTACCAAAAAAAAAAGAAAATTTTGTTTCAAATTAAGTTTTTTATATACTGTAATTAAACCTGTGTTGAATAATAGACTTTGATATGCCTGTCAATTGATATATGCCCTGTCAATCACTTATTAGCCATGATGGATGCTCCTCTAGATTTATGAGAAAGTTGATCTCGTGTAGTATGTAGAGATTTTAGGATTTTTCATTGGACCTGTAATAGTTGCATCACTGGCATTTTCTGCTTATCTTAGGGCCTGTTTCGTTATATGAATCTAAAGATTTCAAATCTTTGGATTCACGAATCTGAGATTTATATCCGTTTGGTTGTAAAAATCTCTGGATTCATGAAATCTAGAGATTCACCTTTTTACACTAAAAATGTGAATCTGTAGATATATGGGTATGGGGTGAAATCCAGAGATTTCATTGCTACAAAAAAGCTAAATATTTGCGCATTCATAAAAATCACGTCGACCAAATAGTTTTTTAGGATGAATCCATAGATTTTATCCCACAACCAAACAGTTAATTTTATGAATTATGACTTCATAGATTATCTTTAGATATTTGAAATTTCCAGACTCATGTAACCAAACAGGCCCTTAGTCAAAGATGAACATTACACATAGACGTGGGTGAAGGGAAATCCCTTTGATGTGAGAATGGATTGATCCCCCTTGGGTGAAATCTAAAGTGGGTCCCAAGGCCCACTTAAACAAGCTGGCCGAACCCTGATACAAGGGTATTTTGAGCATTTTAGGCCCTATTTCACTGTTGGAATCTAATTCCAGAATTTGAGCTTTATTAGTAGACTCTCAGTCCATTTTAAATTTCTTATTTGAGTTGTGGTTGAGTTGGTTTCATTACTTAAGTAGTTCTAAGAGTAGTTAAGAAAAGACTCTTTTTACAAGATGAGTTCCTATATTTTAGCAGTTTGTTTTTTTTATTTATTTATTAGAATTAGTCTTTATTAGTGGCTGTGATTTACTTAGCTAAGGAGTCTTTCTTTAAGGATGACTCTTCTGGATAAGTTAGTCTTTTATTTCAAGAAGCCTTATTTAGGTGGATGTTAATTAATTGTAAAATGATGTGCTAAGTTATAAAGGAAACATCATAGTCGTCCACCAGACGGAATTGGGTGGATTTCTCCAAACTCACTTCAATTCTTTCTCCAATTGGATGGTTTTGGATGTCATTACAGCTTTCTCACTCAGTTATGGCCCTTCTTCATGGGGAGCGGTTGAAACTTGCAGGTCATGGGAATGAGGGTGGGTTTTAACATATACATGTACAAATTTGTTCCACAATCATTTGGAATGATTTTCTTGGTTTCAGGAGCTTGAGAAAAAGAGAAAGGATAGGTCCCAAGTAGCATATGAGAGGACGAAGCAGTTAACCAAATTGAGGATCAAGGCTGAGAAGGCTGCAGAGGAGAAGTTTGGTTCCCAATTAGATATTCTTGCATCTATTAAATATTAAATGTTCTCGAGTTTGAGTGATTAATTTTTTTTCAAACTACATTTTTGTCGAGAGTTAGCTTGGTGTTGAATTGATCTTCAGTTTTTACACTGCACTTTGAGAGGATGTGATGCGTCCAAAATCTGCTCAGCCCTTGGATCTCCACGTGATGTCTGCCAAAACGAAAGCGTCAGATGTGGCCCGATCGCTAGGGTCGGGAGTCCACCTCCGAAGGCTAAGTCAGTTGATGAACTTAATCACAAACGGCTCTACTAGAAGCACATAGCTAATGAATGAAGAAACGGGAAAGGTGATCTAGATAGCGGAGACGCTGATAGTTTGGATCTATCAGTATGTATCTAAACCTGAGTCTCAGATAGTATTCTTTTTGATCGATTGATCCGTCCCTCACCTTGTATGGTAGTGAGGTTTATATAGAGTGTACCTTCGAATCTCCTTCGTTGGATGCACTCGAGCCTTCTTCGGGTAGTCGTTGGATCTTATCAATGAGATCCGTTGAGCGATAGACTTCTACTAGTTTGGGCTAGTAGAGGACTCCTGAGAAAACCGTTAGGTTATGCGATAGTTATCCCTTTGATGATGATTATCCGCAGCCGTCAGTTTGAGTCTGTTGTCATCAGGGTGATTACCCTAATCCATAAGTAAGATTAGGGCATGCTTGCCGCCGAATAAGCTTTCTTCTTCAGCAAGCCATCTTCCGGATCCGGTTAGCTCGGGAGGGATTCGGTTTTCTCCGTCTCGACCGGGGTCGAGGGTCGGACCAGGTATGAACCCGGTCTGATCATAAACTCTCCATATCACGAGCCCCCCAGACCAAGCGTTCGGTCGATCCCGAGGGCTTGGTTTTTAACTGGGTTCGTCGTCAGGTGATGATCTCTGCGTGCTTCATTAAATGTCATATCACATTTAATGCGGTGGTCACTTTTCCTCGAGCGTTGTGAGTGTAAGGCCACGTATCTTCGTTGCAGTTGATCCGTCGTGGCTCACGTCATCCAAGCGACGGTTTCCGAACGCCTATTTCGGATTCGTGAGTTCAAACTTTCAAAACGTCTTTCAATCTTGATCGTTGATTTTGAATCAATCTCGATTGTTCAGATTCCCGAACACTCGTGCGGGAGTTTTAAAAGTGGTTCGTTGTCTTCGTAGGTTTCATTCTTCCTGTCTGGAATTTGAACCTTTGTTGTCTGCTTCGCGCCTTCCTGCTCTCAAGCTTCCGTCTCCTTGAATCGGTAAGTTTCTTGGTCTTTTCTTTTTGTAGTTTACTGAAATGAGTAATGGCGGACGATAGGGCTTCTTTAGTACCCCATGTTGGTGATAGCGATGATGCTTTTGCTTCTCCTGCTCCCGAACAGTCGGATAGTGATAACAAAACCCTAACCGTCCTCTGGCAGGAGTTCACTGAAGTTTCTCAAAAAGGTTTTGAAAGAAAAACCGAAATTTCTCCTGTCCTTCTCGAGTCTGGATCTTCCAAGATTGTCGAGTCTTCTAGGCAGCCTCAAACCTCCGGGTCCAATGGTGGGCCTGGCTCTGTTCCTTCCATTTATAATGGAGAAACCCTTCTTTCAGTTGTCCAAGATTTTGACCTTCCTTCCTCTTATCGAGTTAGGGCTCCCCACCACGATGAGAGGGTTGATTCATCCCTTTCGGGTGAATTTTCTCTGTACATAGATGCCTTTGGAAAGCGGGGTTCGCTTTCCCTTTTTTAATCCTTTATTCTCCATGAGTTTTGAATCATTGGAACATTTGTCCCGGAATGCTCCTCCCCAATAGCTGGCGTCTCATCGTCGGCTTCTTGGGTTTGTGTTTTGAGCTTGGCATTACGCCATCTCTTTCTCTTTTTGTACATTTTCATGTTCTTTCTATCTCCCATCCTCCCGGATGGGTCTTTCTTTCCAAACGCAATAAGGCTGAACTTGATTGGAGGGGCAGCATCCTTGTCAAAGGAACTTGCCCTTCTAATCACAAAAGATGGCGCGAACGATACTTTTTCTGCGAGCGCCTCCATCGGATCTTAACTTCCCGACCACCTGGAGGAGGTTTACTTCTTCGTCCGAAAGTAATCGGGGGCCTTCCCTTATCCAAAGAAGATGAGGCGGCCATCGGGAAGATCAAATCCATTCCGTGGTATCAAGAGATACATGGATATGAAGTGGAGTATAACTCCATCCTTCGATCTTGGGGCTTGGCTCATTGTGAGCTTCTAACCATCATCCTTTGATTTGGTGAAGTGATATGTCTTGAATTCTGATTCTTGTCCTTCTTCTCTGCGGTGCCTCCCCGAGCGAACCACGGAAAGCCTGCGGGTGAAGGCCGCTAGGGCCGTTGTGACAGCCGAGCAACGATCGCCCGGGGTCTTGACTGCGCAGATCAAGAGGCTTCTCTTCCCTCTCTCGACCCCTCTTACGGGGGTATCGGGAATATCGGGCTGTGGCTGATGCTTCGGGTAAAGGGAAGAAACCAATGGTGGAGAGGGCTAACGTCTCTTCCTCCGTCCGAACCAAGAGGAGGCATGACACAATTGAT
This sequence comes from Hakea prostrata, assembly GCF_041222555.1. Classification (NCBI taxonomy): domain Eukaryota; kingdom Viridiplantae; phylum Streptophyta; class Magnoliopsida; order Proteales; family Proteaceae; genus Hakea; species Hakea prostrata. Next base: position 52,123,923 of record NC_142606.1, read on the forward strand.
GCTCCCTCCAACAAAAAATCCAAAGCTTCGACGGATGGTGAGGAGGTCTTCATCCCCCGGTGGACCCCGAAGATGACCGACGGGGTCACTCGGGATCTGAGAAAGCTGCAGTGGAGCTCCCTCGGTCTTGCTCCTTCGATCGCCGGGAGTTTGAAGCCCTGGATGACACCTCCCTTGTTAGTCAATCTACAAGGTACCGGTCTTCTTGCTTACTTATGTTTTCATAATTTCTTATGACTTCTTCTAATATCTTCCGTCTTCCCGGGAATGTTGTGTTGAGCTTTTATCAACACATGGAAGCATTGAGCCGGGTTGGTCGCACCAGCTCCTTCTTTGCAAACTTGTGAAGAGAAATTGGCCAAGGCCAATTCCGAAATAGACCAGCTGACTGCAGCTACCGTGGAGCTGCGAAAAAAAGCATGAGGAAGAAGTGATCTCCCTCAAGGAAGCTCTTGAAGCTTCGAAAATTCGTGTCTCTGCTTTGCCGAGCGCGAGGCCGGGAAGCAAAAGGCAGCTGCCACGTTGTTTGGTGACAGCCTTGAAATCAAAAGTAGGGAGCTCGAAGAACATCCGAAGTTGGCAATCCCTAGCAAGCCCGAGCATATAAAGCCGGACCTTCGGAAGGAGTGCATTCGGAAATACCGAACAGCGTACCTTTCTCCGAATTGCTAGGTTTCTACAACATTCGGGCTTATCGCATGGGGGCGAACGACGTTTGGGAGCAGATCCTTGGAACGATCCCCGACTTCGACACTTGCTCCTTTTCGTGAGGTATGCCACCCGAGAGGTCTTCGGGAAAGTTGGTATGGATCTTCCAGGACCCGGGCTCGGGGAGAAGATGATCCTTTTCCAGCTGACCCTCAATATGAGGCATATCCGAATGACGAGCCGGCACTTCCGGAGGAGAAATCACAAGCCGAGTCTCAAGTTGTTGCTGTAGAGGATTCAGCCGATGCCACTCTTGAGGAAGGCTCTTCTCATGGTCCTCGAGAGAAAAGTCCTCCCGACCCGGGGTCCCTCGGGCAACAATGAAGAAAAGGCTTAGGGAGTTGTTCTTTTGTAAAGATGTACCCTCAATTTAATGAATAGACATTTCTTTATTCATGTTGGCCTCAAAATTTCCCCGTCTCTGCCGAAGTCTTGCCTTGAATATCAAAGTATTAATGATAAAACTTATCACTTAACTTTTCATTCCTCGCCGAATAATGATCTTATAGAAATATTGTGAAGATGCGTTTCGGGAAGATGCGTTAATCTTCCCCACTACTTCATTTATTGCAAAGTCCGCACGTTTCCCTTCTGCGAAGTTCAAACGTTTTCCTGCTTTTGTATACCATTCACTATTTCCAATGAATCGGAAATACATCCATTATTTTAATGGCAATGCGACGATTGGAGGTTTCTCTGCATCGGTGCTCGCTTCCACATGTTTCCATGTGGCATCCCTTCGACCGTTGATCTTGCTTTTTGCGGATTTCCAAGCGTCGTTTCGATCTAGGTCATCGGTTGTCCTTAGCCTTCAACCGTCGTCTTATACCTTAGGCTATTTAAAGCCTTCGTGGGTACTCTTCATCTATCCTGACTTCTGCAAGATAGATTTGCTAAAGTGCCAAAGCAACCTTTCGTCCTTCGGCACTGCTTCCGTATTCCTCGTACTCCAACGACAGCTCTATCCATTTCGAACAAGTGAGTTTTTTGATTTCTCATCTCTTTCCCCACTTCCCCCAAAGTAAACTGCACAGTAGTTATACTTGGGGTTTAGTTTGTTGGTGCATCGAAGCTTTAGAAAACTAGGGTTTCCCCATTGTTCTTGTCGTTTATTTACTGTCTTGATACGGCTGGTTTTTTTTGTTGTTTTGCATAGTGGCTCCCAAGATCAACCCGAACTTTATCGGAGCAAAATCTTGCAAGAAAAGGGTTGCGTCGGTGGTGGTTGGGGCTAGTGTGGTGGTTTCAGCTAGTGAATCCTCCAAGCGTAAGGCGGCTGCTGGCGGTGAATCTTCAAGTCAAATTCCTGCAGCTTCTATTGATGCCGTCCCTACGCCTCCTTTGCCCGAAGTGATCGCTCGTCTTTCCCGGGAAGATCTTGATCACTCCGTTGCCGATGGTGCTGCCGGCACTCCTGGCTGGTGAGCTCTGTTGGTGCACCCCCGAAGAAGACTCTTCGGGCATCCGAGGCAACTATGTTGGCGTCGATGAAGGTGTGGTCCCAGCGGTGCTGCTCCTATTTCTAACTCCGGTGCTTGTTTGGCATCCTCCTCCTCTCCTTCGAGTTGGAGGATTTTGCCACCGGGAAGCGCCGTCGGGTGACAAGTGATGAAGCTCAGCCTTTGCTTGATGTAGTTCATCCTTCTCATCCTTCGCTGAATTAGTGTCAAACGAGTTTGACGGAGCGTTGGAATGGTGTCTTGCTGCTCGAATGACTTCCGAGAGCGCGGTTCTTTCCAAACTTCCGGATGAAGTCTTTACGAAGTCACTTTGGTGATGTAAGTCTTTCTTCATTATCCTCTGATTTTGAAAAATTACTTTTCTGCTCCTCGCTAACTCGAAAGTTGTTTGCAAGAGTCTTCTTTGGTAACTTCCACAACCAAGTGGAAGCAATTACTAGACTCGATAGGTTGAGCAATGAAGTTTCTAGGCTTCGGGAAATCTCCGAAGCTAAAGATGTTGAGATTGCTCGCCTTCGGAATCTAGCTTGGGAGGTGGCAAGAGAAAAGAATTCGATGATTGGTCGTCTTCGGTCGGACTTGGATGATGCCGGGGAGAAGATCCGGCGACTGGAGCGAACAGTTGGAAAGTCGGGAGCTAAAGGATCCGAAACATTACCCGAAAGGCAAGCTATCGTTCCTTTGCCCGAATCCCTTCCAACTGATGTTCGCGAGCTTGCGTCTTTAAGTATTTACACGATAAGCCTTTTGTTGATATGCTTGAATGCTTATAACTTGCCGGCGTCCGGGATGGTGAGAACGAAGTATGGGAATCAATATTAAGGAAAGATCCTCATTTTGATACGACTCCCTACGGTCTTGTTTGTCATCCTGAAGTATTTACCGACACGGGTATTCCTCCTCCCGACTGGACCAAGGATAAGATTGATCCTCCACCTTCCGATCCGGATATTATGCAATATCTGGAAGATTCTCTGTTTATTCTCCGCTGGAAGAAGTCAATTATGATGAGCTTGTACCGAATGCGAGTTTGGTCGAGGACCATTCTTCTCCTGGACAAGCTGGACAAAGAGTATGAAATTGCGGAGGATTTTCTGAATATCGAAATATTTTTGTAATCCTCATTTCTTCTCTTCTTTTCCTTGACTCCCCACCAATGGTTGACTCATATGTTTGTTCTAGCAAAGTCGCGTCAATCTTGTATAACTTGTTAACAATCACTTGTAATGACTTTCTTCTTTGATCGAGAGATTGTATCCAGCTCTTGTAATTATTTTGATCTTGGCCTCTTTGGATCTTCCGAAGAAATAAGAAATTACTTTATCTTTGAACTTTGCTAGCCACTTGAATCGCCGTTGCATTAGGTCTTAGTTGTGCAAAAACAATGCCTTTACTTAAGGATTTCCGGAGAAATACAATAAGTCCGAGAAGGAACTCACTCGGGTTTTGAACCGGACTCACTGGGCCCGGGTTTTAAACCGATGCCTTATAGTGGTTCCGGAGAATACAATAAGTCCGAGAAGGAACTCACTCGGGTTTTAAACCGATGCCTTATACTTAAGGATTTCCGGAGAAATACAATAAGTTTGAGAAGGAACTCACTCGGGTTTTAAACCGATGCCTTATACTTAAGGATTTCCGGAGAAATACAATAAGTCTGAGAAGGAACTCACTCGGGTTTTAAACCGATGCCTTATACTTAAGGATAATTCAAAAATTCAATAAGTCTCGAAGGAACTCACTCGGGTTTCAAACCGACGCCTTGCAAAAGGAACTCACTCGGATTTTCATCCGATGCCCCGACTTAAGAAAGTTCGAAAAATTTTCCATAAGCGTTGAAGTGTTGAAGGACCCACACGAATTTTCATCCGATGCCTTATAGTTGGATCTTGTTCTTGAATGTGGTGTATGATGCCCCCCAATCAAAAGATAGTTTGTTGAAAGCCAAAAATTGCATTGATTGAGTTGAAAATGATTACATCACGAACAAAATTGAAATCATCCTCAAGGATAAAACTTTTTGAGATGCCTAGCATTCCACGAACGATCCAACTCTTTACGGGAATCTATGTTCTTCAACTTTGTAAGCTCCTGAACCGACCGGTTTCACAACCATATAGGGTCCTTCCCAGGAAGGGTCCAACTTTCTTTGGTGACGCGGGTCGGAAGCTAGGGTGTTTCTCAACACCAAATCTCCGGCTAAGTACCGACGATTCTTCACTCGAGTATTATAATGAGACGCTATCCTTCTTTGATAATGTTGAGTTCGTGCTATTGCCTTTGCCCGAACTTCGTCCAACAAATCAAGACTATCAAGCAGTCCTTGTTCATTTGCTTTTTCCTCGAACTCACGATCCCGTAACGTCCCCGCCATTATCTCCACAGGTGCCAATGCTTCGGATCCATATGCCAACCTGAATGGAGTTTCTCCTGTAGGTGTTCGAACCGTAGTTCTATAAGCCCACAATACATTATGTAGTTCTTCGACCCAAGAAGCTTTGTCGGCTTCGAGTCTTCTCTTTATTCCTTCCGGTAGCGTTCGGTTAGTAACCTCTACCTGGCCATTGCTTTGGGGGTATGCCACTGAGGACATACGATGCTCGATCATATATGTTCCAAAGAATTGCTCAAATTGTGGACGGTCGAACCGAGTACCATGGTCGGTGACAATTATCTTTGGAATCCCAAAGCGATATATGATTGATTCAAGCACAAATTTCTCCACTTTTTTCTCGATAATTGTCGCCGGAGTGCACGCTTCTACCCATTTTGTGAAGTAATCAATTGCTACTATTAGATATTCCCGTCCGCTTTGATGCCTTGGTGAATTTACCCATGATATCAATTCCCCACATTGCAAAGGGAATGGGATTTAGAATTGAAGTCATAATTTCCGCCGGGCGCTTTGATCTTGTAGCATGAATTTGACAGTTACTACATCGACGAACGTAGTCCATAGCAGCCTCTTGGATCTTAGGCCAATATAACCCAAGTCTTAGAATTTTGTGGGCCGGGGCTCGCCACCCATGTGAGCGCCACAAATTCCTTCATGAACCTCAACCAAAGCTGATTTTGCTCCTTCGGGGCCTATACATCTCATAAGGGGTCCAGCACAAGATCTTTTGTATAGTCTCCCATTCTTAATGAAAAATCTAGCTGATCGAATCTTGATCAACCTTGCCTCTCTTTGGATCCTTGGGTAACTTGTCATCTCTTAGATATTCGATTATTGGATCCATCCAAGCAACGTTCCGCTTCAATATAAGAAATTTCTTTCTCATGATAACTTGGAAAAGTTACCTCTTCAATGTAGACCGAAGGGTCTAGATTCTTTTCCTTGGCATTGGCTAGTCGGGATAGCTCATCCGCCACTTGAATTTTCATTCCTCGAAATCGAGATACCTTCAAATTCGAAATTGGTTACGAAATGCCTGCACTATCTCCCGATATTTTTGCAAGCGTGGTTCTTTAATGCCATACTCCCCCTGGACTTGGTTGACTATAAGTCGAGAGTCACTATAAATAGTAACATCTGCAATAGCTAATGCCTTTGACAACCGAAGTCCTGCTATCGGGGCCTCATATTCCGCTTCGTTATTACTTGCATCAAATGCGAATCTCAAAGCATATCGAATAATAAATCCTGCTGGACTTTTTAATAGAATTCCAGCGCTGCTCCATCTTTATTACTCGAACCATCCACATATACCTTCCAAGTGGTTGGTATAATGGGATCCTCAATGGTGGGTTCCACTTGGTGCGATAGTTTCTACTACAAAGTCGGCTAATGCCTAAGCCTTGATTGCGGTTCTAGGCTTAAAGCTCACTTGGAACTCACTTAGCTCAACCGACCGGGATACCATCCTTCCGGACAAATCGGGTTTGTTAAGAACTTTACTAAGAGGAAAAGTTGTAAATACCTCAATTGGATGAGCCCGAAAATATGGCCTTAGCTTCTGGCGGCCATCATGAGAGCAGAGCACTGCTTCTCAATCTGCGAATATCTCGTCTCCGCATCTAGCAACACGTGGCTTACATAGTAAATCGGCCATTGTTTCTTATCTTTCTCCCGAACAAGTATCTGCACTTGACCGCCGAAAGGGATGTCGCTAGATATAGCTGTAATATTTCCCCCTTCTCCGGTTTGGACAGGATCGGTGGTTGTCCAAGTGCTTCTTTTAATTCCTCGAAAGCTTTCCGGCACTCTTCGATCCACTTTGCTTCCTTCTTGCCCTTCAGGTCTTTAAGTGCCTTGAAGAAAGGCAAACATTTTTCTCCAGGACTTGGAGATAAATCGATTTAAGGCAACAACTCTCCCTGTCAAACATTGTACATCCCGAATGGTTTTGGGAGCCTCCATATCAATCGAGCTTGTATTTTGGCGGGATTTGCCTCAATTCCCCTCTGTGATACCATGAAACCAAGAATTTGCCCGAGGAGACTCCAAAGGCACATTTTTCGGGGTTCAACTTCATTTGATGTTTCCTCGATCTTGAGAAAACCTCGATCAAATCTGCAATGTGATTTGCTTTTGTAAAGCTTTTCACTAGCATGTCGTCAACATATGCTTCAACATTCTTTCCTATCAGCTCTTTGAAAATCTTGTTGACGGCCCTCTGATATGTTGCTCCTGCATTCTTCAGGCCAAAAGGCATGACCTTGTAATAATAGCTTTCACGATCAGTCATGAAAGCCGTATACTTCTCATCCTCCTTATTCATAAGGATCTGATTATACCACGAGTAGGCATCCATGAAACTTAAAGTTTCATATCCTGCGATAGCATCTATCAAGAGGTCAATCCGAGGCAACGGGTAGCAATCTTTTGGGCAAGCTTTGTTTAGATCCGTGTAGTCTGTACACATCCTCCACTTCCCATTCGCCTTTTTCACCATCACCACGTTGGCCAACCAAGTTGGGCACTCGATTGGTTCTATGAAACCAGAATTCTTAAGTTTTTCAACTTCGTTCCGAACGGCTTCATACTTTTCAATAGAGAAATTTCTTCTTTTACGTATCCTTGGTTTCGCCTTAGGGTCTATCCGAGTTTGTGCTCTGCAATGGCCCGATCGATCCCAGGCATGTCCTCAGCAAACCATGCGAATACATCTTTATTCTGTTGAAGAAATAACTTCAACTCATATTTAAACTCTTCCAGCTGTTCAAACCCGATATAAGTAATCTTTTTCTCATCCTCGGTACACGGCTGGATTTGCTCCGGTTTCTCCTTCGGTTCGGGCCTTTGCATCTCTGTCTCTTCCCGATCATCTCGAACTTCTATGGGGAGGGCGGTAACCTTCCTCGGACCCTCCTTGTCTTTTAAATAGGCAACATAACACTGCCGAGAGATCTTCTTGTCGAGAGGAGACTTGACCGATTCCCATATCAGTCGGGAATTTTATCTTAAGGTGCTTTGTCGAAACAATGGCACCTATCTTGGATAAAGATGGTCGCCCGAGAATCATATTATAGGCTGGTAGTTCTCGAACCACCAAAAAATTGATTCGGACAGTTGTTTCTTTAGGAAAACTTCCAATGGAAAGATCCAACTGAACCGATCCTTCCACTCTGCAGATGACCACCAAAAGCCATATAGGTGTGTTGATTAAGGTTTCATCAAGTCCCGATCCACCTTCAATTTTTGATACACTTCGTAAGAAATTAGGTCAGCTGCAGAGACCACTGTATCAATCAATACTCTATGCACTTCCCACCGTGCAATCTCTACCTTGATGACTATAGCATCATCATGAGGTAAACAAACGTCTCTTTCGTCTTCTTCGCTAAAGGTGATAGAATCTTCACCATTCAGCTTCTTCCGCTTCTGCGCCTCTCCGGATCCAACAAATTTGGATTTTGTTTTCAGACTCCGGAATGATTCTGGCTCTGGTCCCCCGAAGATGGTAAGGATGGGTGACCGAGGAGCAGCTTCAATCACCTCCTTGCCTTTTTTAGACTTCGGGGCCTCCCTCGATCGTTCTGAACTAACCAAACGATCCCTTTTAGGGGCAGCCGCACGTGGCCCACGTGGCTCCTCCCTTCTCCTCGCTAACAAAACGGGACAAATGTCCCCGAGATATCAATCTCTCAATATCTGCCTTCAGATGACGACAGTCATTAGTGTAATGACCATAGTCCTTGTGGAATCGGCAATACTTTTCCCGATCCTGCTGCTCTCCGGGTTTCAAAAGAATTTTAGGCGGCCACTTCAAAATATTTTTTCTTTTGAGGATATTCAAAATATCGGCCCGAGGAGCATTCAATGGAGTGTACTCACTTCTACCGGGGGATCTTTGGCGCCAAGGTTGGGATCTTCCAACCCGATCGCGAACATTCTTCTTTGGCTTTTGCTTCTGCTCAGGAGCCTTTTGTTCCTTATTGGAGACTTTATTATCTCATTGGCGCGCATCTAGAATCTCCATGACTTCAGCCTGCTTCCGGCATCTCTATACCAACTCAGCATAAGTCGTGGGTATATCCTGTAGTAATAACTCCGGGAGTTTCCGATTTGTGAGTCCGTGGAATAGAGCGGTTACGGCTACTTGTTCATCCAAGTTTTCTATCTCCATCGTCACTTTGTTGAATCTTTTCGAAACTCTCCGATCGATTTGTTCTTTCCTTGTTTGACGATAAACAAGGTTTCTTCCGTTTTCTTGACCTGTATCCCACTCTCGGAATCGCCCTATGAATTGGCGCGCCAATTCGTCAAAGTTTACGATCCTTCCCGAGGGGAGGTTAGAAAACCACTTTTGTGCCGCTCCGATTAGAGATGAACCGAAAACCACATAAAATTTCATCATAATTACACAGAAACTGCCATGGTGCATGTTGGTAATAGCCGATGTGAGCTGTTGGATCTCCGGAGCCATCGAATGTTGAGAAGGTAGGCAAACGGAAGTTATGGGGAAACCGATATCCCGCAATTGGCTCAGCAAAAGGAGTCTTCCGAATGATTGAGTAAATATCCTCGATTATTCTTCCCTTAGCCAACCGCCCTAACTTCTCATTGATGTTGGCCAATTCTTGACCAATCTGGGTCGGGTGATCTTCAGCAATACGATCACGACCTCGATTAACACGATCATCACGTGCTACTCGATCATCACTAACAGCCCGTCCTTCACGAACGTTTCTCTCGTCCACGAATCGCTCGATCATCACGAACGGTTCTTCGACGATGGGTGAGTGAGTTCTTACCCCTGTATCCAACCTTGTATTTGAATCGGTTGTACTCTCTTGCGGTCTGTCGAACCGATCGCCTCGCCTTGGTTGATCATCAATCCTCCGAAGTCCTCGGTCTCCTTCACGGAAAATTCTGATCAACATTCCGGTCTTCACCATTCTTTGGTCACGTGGCAATGCACGTCTCTCCGAATCGTGTTGATCGGGTTCTTGTGGTAAAACCACTCGTCTAGTGAGCACGCGGAGTGCTTGGCTCACCTCCAAGAGTTGAATCTTTACCTGATCCAATTGATCTTGGAATGTATCGGGAGGAAGATTACGTCCTCCCCGGCCATCATCCACCTCGATAGGATTTTGGCTTTCCTGGGAATATCTGGATTATTCACCCCGGGTATCTCGAACACCGGAATTGCGTTGTGCGGCGGCTGCTGCGGTTGCTGATCTAGTCACCATGGCTTTTTCAAGTCTTTCCCACAAACGGCGCCAAATGATGCGTCCAAAATCTGCTCAGCCCTTGGATCTCCACGTGATGTCTCGCAAAACGAAAGCGTCGGATGTGGCCCGACCACTGGGATCGGGAGTCCACCTCCGAAGGCTAAGTCGGTTGATGAACTTAATCACAAACGGCTCTGCTAGAAGCACGAGCTAATGAATGAAGAAACGGGAAAGGTGATCTAGATAGCGGACGCCGATAGTTTGGATCTATCGGTATGTATCCGAACTCGAGTCTCGAGATAGTATTCTTTTTGATCGATTGATCCGTCCCTCACCTTGTATGGTAGTGAGGTTTATATAGAGTGTACCTTCGAATCTCCTTCGTTGGATGCACTCGAGCCTTCTTCGGGTAGTCGTTGGATCTTATCAATGAGATCCGTTGAGCGATAGACTTCTACTAGTTTGGGCTAGTAGAGGACTCCTGAGATAACCGTTAGGTTATGCGATAGTTATCCCTTTGATGATGATTATCCGCAGCCGTCAGTTTGAGTCTGCTGTCATCAGGGTGATTACCCTAATCTATAAGTAAGATTAGGGCACGCTTGCAGCCGAATAAGCTTTCTTCTTCAGCGAGCCATCTTCCGGATCCGGTTTTCGGTTTTCTCCGTCTCGACCGGGGTCGAGGGTCGGACCAGGTATGAACCCGGTCTGATCATAAACTCTCCATATCAGGATGGGATGACATCGTTATTTATGGTATTTTAAGTAGAGCATTGTAGAACTTAAATTCTCTTGTGTGAACAAGGAGGTACATGAAATTTTTTTCACAGGTAGAATTGTTGCTTTAATTGCCTCTCACTATATAAACTACTTTGTTCTCAAAGTGGAAGGTATGCAAAACGTATTGACAGCAGCTTATTGTTTTTGTGATCCAAGCCAATTATCTGATGTGGGTTGTCTTAAACCTCATAGAAAGACCAAAGTGGTATGTGCCTAAAGAATAAGATGATAAGTGAACCCCTTGATCATATGAGTCCATTGCTTCATCCTATCATACGATGATCTATGGAAATCGCATAAGAGGCATTCAAGCATTGTTGGTCTTCAATTAAGCTGTCCTTTCTAACCTTGAGAGCATTTTAGAGATAAGTGGCTTAGTAAACGTAGCTGTAAAAAGTGGATAAAGTTGAAAGATCATAATGACATACTCCCATGAAAAACAAAAGTGCTTTTTTGGTTACCAAAGACAAACCCAAATGCACTATTGCACAATTCTTACGATTTAAAACAAGTTAGTTGGAGATTGAGGAATATTATTTGAATTGAACAAATTTTCGAGTGATTCAGGTTGAATCCACCCACATAATCAGGGTAATCAAACAGTTTTTCAAACATATTCATTTGTTTGAATCATGGTAACCAAATGGATATTCAAACAGATTCATTTGTCAGAATCATGAGAACCAAACAATTTTTTTTTAAAATTTTTTTTTACGAATATGATTCTACGGAACCTAATTCCATAGAATCACGATTCTTTAGAAACATGATTCTGAAGCCGATTCAAGGGAATTGTAGAACCAAACACAACCTAAACCACTCAAAGCCACTCGGAGTACACCTTTGTAGAGAAGATCAGTAAAAGATACATTTTTTTTCAATCTCAAACAACCTTCACTTTGAATCACAAATAAAACCATCTAATCAAATAAGAAATATTTTTCTTAGAAAGGAAAGTAAAAGATATTTGTTTTTTTCAACGTCGAACAATTTTCCTTGTAAATAACAACTAGAATACTTCTTTTCCTTTTATTTTTAAATGTAAAATCAAAGCCTATCTCAAGCTAAGAAAGAAAATTTTCATAGAAATAACAGTAAAAGATAATATTTCTTTCTTTCATTTTTTTTTTCAATCTCAATCCACCTTTCCTTTAAACCACTTTTTTTTTTTTTAAATCTCAAACAATCTTCCCTACTAGGGGTGTCAATTTTCAACCCGAACCGTTGAAACCGGACCTAACCGGTCCGTTATAGCCCGAACCGGCCCGAACCGAACCTTAATGGGCTGTGTTTGGGCTGAAGACCCTCAGCCCGAACGGTTTCGGGCTGGGCCGGGCCAGCCCGTGTGCGGCCCGCTAACCCGAACTGGTAGGCCCGAACCCCAGCCCGTTAACCCGTTTGAATAAATAAAAAAAATTTAAAAAAAAACCCTTATTCCTTACGGTTATGGCGCATTAACTCATTGTTCAACTTCAACCCACCCCACGTTTCATATTCTTGAGAATTTAAATTTTAAATTTCAAAATTTTCATTATTTTAATTTTTAAATTTTACCAAAACGGTAGCAAACCCAATTTGGCTATTTCATTTAATTTTAGAAACCTACCACCTTAGTTTTCTACCAAAAACAAAAAAGAACCTAATGCCTTAATTCCTTAATCGGTTAATCCTTACCGTTTTTGCCTTTCTGGTTTCACTTTTAGTTGCAGAATTTCTTTCACTGTTTCGTAAAGGATTTTCACTTTTACAATTTTACTTTCTCTGTTTAGCTACTTTCACATTTTACCACTCTCTAGCAAATCTATTTCTTATCACAAGTAATTTTAAGTTGAGCTTTCATATAAATCTAATTTCATTGGGTGAAGATTGTAAGGTCAACACATGATAGAAGAATCTAAATTTTTTTTTTTTTTGGGGGTTGGGGTGTTTGGATCAAGGCATATCAAGCTAATGCCATCACTAGATTTACTTGGAGTCTTCTTCCTCTCTCTATCGTAGTTTTTTGTGTGAAGAGTTGAGGAAAAATAAAAATAAGTTTCAATATTGATTTTTAATTTAGTCCAAACCGTTAGCCCAAACCGCTAACCAACCCGAACCCAAACCGCACCAAACCGAAACCGCTCCAAACCGCCGCACCGTTGACACCCCTATTCCCTACAAACCATGATCTCAGTCTTTCTTTTTTTATTTTTTTCCTTCTCAATGAGGTTTCCTTATTAACCGCTATTTGAAGTTTTTTTTTCCTTTAATAATTATTTACTCTTTGCCGCTTCTTTGAGATGGAAATCCTAAACCACTCAAAGCCACTTGGAGTTCCACCTTTGTAGAGAAGATCAATCACCTACTCAGGCACCTTTGAAGAAATGATCGGTTAGCTACGCTGGTTTGATTCGGATCATTCTAAGAGCAACAACAACACCATTGTTGTTCTCTTTCTTGTGGTTATGTTAGGTAGTTCTAAATAGCTACACTGAATTTTATTTTATTATTATTATTTTTTATTTTTTATTTTTAACTAGGATAGTGAATGTGAAAATGCTTTTCTGAATGTCCAATTAATATACATTTTAACTTTTCTTTAATTGGGATATATACTATTTTCCCTAAAAAATTAGTACTTATCATCTTGCTTTTGCCTCTATTTTAATGCAAATCGAGAAATCCCATCAGATTTATACACAAAAAAAAAAAAAAAACCACCATAAGATATTTTTTAAGACTTCACTCTATTGACTTATGTGTCATAATGATCACAAATCAGCCATTCTTTTCCAGTAGTCAATCATGCATAAATTTTGGGTATTAGGGTTTGTTAAGAAGTTTAAGAGGCCATAGAGTGACAACAAGATTTTTGTCAAGGTATTTGCTTTCTCTTCCTTCACTACATCTTTGTGTTGCTGGATGAGTTCGATAATTGCATACGATGTTTAGTGTATCTGCTACTCTTCGCATCATTAAGCACTAGCTTATTGTTAGATTTCCACTTCTGCTTTTGTATTTTGGAATTTAGGAACCCTAATTCTGTTACTCGGATCTTAGACTTGTTCCATTGTTAGTCTCCACTTCTCTTTTTGCATTTTGGATTTCAGGAATCCTAATTCTGTTATTTGATCTTAGATCGATTAAAATGTTTGTTTCATGTTTGTTTCCTCGATCCAAGTTAAATTTGATTCGTCTATCATCTTACATAATATCAATCAACTCACAAGACAACTCAACCAATAATATTTTCTAGAGCAGCAAGAAGAACCATGTGTTTCCTAACTAATATATATGTATACAATATATTAAATAACCTGAGGGACATTTTGGTCATTCCAGTTTAAAATTTAAATATATTTGACGGTGACTATAGTATTAGTCTAGTTAGGACCCGCGAAGCATATCGTCAACACGAGGAACCATGCCCACGACACGTAAAAAAAAGTCCAAAAATCTGACGTTGATGAGGGATATCGATGTCATTTGTCTTTATTTTCAAAAGCCCTAAAACCCTCTGCTCTCGTCTCCGCTCTAATATCTCTCTGGTCCCTCTCGTCTCTCAAGCGACTCGGACTTTTACGCAAATAGACTGTGAACCATCCACAGACTGCATGTTTTTTTTTTTTTTGCCAAACGGGTTGCTTTTAACGCAGGGGAACACCAATCCGTACTTTATCTTCTCTCTTCCTTCTGAAGAGGCCGAGAGGAGCGAGGCAGAAGTGAAGGATGTCGAAGAAGAAAGCTTTCATCGGCTCCACCATGACGCTGAAAGACTTTCATGGGGTTTCCATTCCCTCTGATCTTCCGCTACCTTTTGCTCCCGGAGTGTATGTTCTTCAATGGATTACTTTCATTGTTTATCTCCTTTAAAAGCATCGATCAAAAGTTTAGAGAAAAACAAATACATGTATTTCTTTTTTTTCTCCGATTTTCTGTTACAAAAGTTTGTTCGAAGAGCATATTTGTTCCTCTTCCAGTGAATTCCTTTCAGTTGGACTAGTATCGACTTTGGGCATTCAAATTTCATTGGTTTTCTTAAATTAAATTCATTTTGTTCTAGTTCATCAGTACACGATAGATCTCTTATTGCTATTCTACTTCAAAATTTATATTATTTTTTCCAGCATTGTATGACCTACCGATAGTCCTGGTTACGAACGTCCGATCCCGAACTCATGGGGAAATCATATTACTACTGTGTATTTACATTTTTAATTATTTTATAAAAAAAGGGGAAAACGTGCCCATTTTGTTCCATGATTTTGTATATACCATACAAGATTCTATGTCAACTTTGCCAGAGAAACGTGCCCATCAGTGCCCAACCATACAAGATTTCAATTTAGATTTCTATACTCAATTTGCCCAATTTGCCCAATTCGGCACAGAATGCAACACGAAAGCATAAAAAGTGTATTCTGTGCCAAATTGGGAAAATTGGCACAAAATAATTGCCATATAATCAAAGGAGCATAACAAACCTTCACCCTAGGACCCTGTTGAGTATTCTTGCAAAGTGATGTGCTTTTAGATGCTTGCATTTACATGAATATGGACTGTTTTGGACAATGCATGTCACAGAGGATCCAACTTCATTAAGGCTTTGTGCTTTAAGATGAAGTGCATATTGGATAAACTATTGTGTGAGCCCAGAAGCAATCAACCCAACATTAACATGACTAACTGTGACATGGAAAAAATACAATATTGCTGCAGATTCTTAGAGGCATTTATATATCTATTTTTTTTATCCATGATCTTGATCAATAAAACATTTATTAAAGTAATTGAATAAAGTTTTCCAAGGATTTTCAGATTATCCCTTTGATACCTTGGGGTTTGGTTAATATGAGATCGCATGGTATCCTTGTATATCATGAAAATCCATTTTATGATAAAACAGACTATCTTATGAATTGTTTTTTAACTTTTATTTTATATACATATCTCTAGCATATACAACCTCCAAATGGTTTTTCAAGTGTTTCAAGTTGAATCCACTGGGGTAACCAAACAGTTTTTCAAACAGATTCACTTGTCAGAATCAAGGTAACCAAATGGTTTTTAGGCAAATTCACTTGTTAGAATCAAAAGAACTAATCAGTTTTTTTTTTTTTAATTACAAATATAATCCTATATAACCTAATTCCACAGAATCATGATTCTCTAGAAACATGATTGTGAAACCGATTCTAGAGAATTGCTGAAACAAATACAGTCTAACTGTTTCCTTCTCAAAAAAACATATTTTACCCCATGAAATTTCCCTTTCTTTGCCGATAACTTATTGTAGGTATTTATGTGGTAGACGATTGTGCACTTGGATTTTAATTATCTCTATTGAGATTTTTTTTATTGATTTTGATATTGTGTGCCTGCTGTTGCTTGTTTGATTGCAGATAACAAACGGTTGAACCATGGTGGACGGATTGACATGCCATACTTGTGGGAATGTGGAGTTTGACAACTCTGATGGCTACTATTACTGCCGAAGGTGTGGCTCACAAGCTGATGATATTATGGAGACAGGGGTTGCTGATGAGGATTTTATGGATGTGGGCAATGCTCATGGTGCCTTATACATGTCTAGTAATCGCCGTCCTTCACAACGCCAACATCGGCCACACCCAGTTGTCAAAACCGAACATTTCTCTGATAATCTCTCTCAGTCCCAGTCCCAACTTCGGAAATCCCTCAGCCAAACTGACAATCAATACTCTAATAAGCCCATCAAGAGGGAAGAACCTGATTTTGAGGAACCAAAGCCTTCAGTGCCGCATGATTTTGCATATACCCCGAGTGATGTGGCCCTAAGCCCTGAGAATTACTCCTCAGAGATCAGAATCCGTTATGTAATGGGCATTCAACTCATGATTCAGTACCAGTGTCAGGCTCTTGTTGATCAATTCAGTGTCAGTCCCTTAATTTGTGGCTTGGCTGGGGTGATTTGGATGCGTCTAGTTGCTGCATCACGGGTGTTTGATGATGGGTGGGCTGACAGGGTCATTGAGGATTCTGAGGTCTCTCTAAAAGAAGGCAAGTAGACCTTCTCTCTCTGTTATTGTGTCTTTCTTTAGCTTTACATATTTCTCCATTTGCTGCCTTATGCATTCCAATTTGCAACACTGTCTCGGTTGTGAGGCCCATGAGTAAGGAAAAATGAATAGGTGGGTTTGAACTGTATAATTGATTGGTATTTTAATTTGAACTATCCATAACTACCAAATGAACTTTTCAAAATTTTATGTTGTTGCAAGAACGTATCCAGTAGAGAATCTGAATATATTTGCTACTTAATGGTATTATCTTTTGTATTTGTGGTTTAGAAGGGAAAAATAAATTGTAGTCATCACGATGGATTGGCTCTTAAGTGGCTTTGGAAAATAATACACATTTGGTAAATACTCAAAGTTGAAGAGAATGGGTGTTTCTTGATATCGAGATCCTCATTCATCTTATTGGGAAGATTTCATCTTGAACTTGCTACTAGTAGTTTGTCACAAACCAGTGAAGGTTATCAATCATTAATGATATAAGTGCATTTTAGTAAGATTTGCTGGAAATTAGAAGAAGAGTCACGAAGATCAATAGATTTAGGAACTAAGGTTTTAATCTTGAAAGAATCAGATCAAGACATTATCAAGAATTTAACCATTGGTCAAAAAACGAATAAAAGTCTGAGATCACTTAGAGAATCAAATCTATGATAGAAGTTAATTAAGTGCCCTCTTTTTTCTGTCATTTATGAACTTCATATGGTGTATTCTTCTTGGCTGCAGATGAGTTAAAAGTCTCCAAGCCTCGTGCCAAGTATAATGCAGAACCCCATAACATACATGGGAAGAGAGCTGTGGTCCTTTGGCTTAGATCTTTGAAAAGGACAATCCCGATATCTTACTCTCTCGCAGTTTCTTTTCTTGCTTGTCATCTTGCAAGGGAGGCTATCTTACCAACAGATATATATAAGTGGTCTCTTGAAGGGAAGCTTCCGTATCTGTCTGCTTTTGTGGACATCGAGAAGTGCATTGGGTGCCCTTCACCAGCTTGCCCATTTAGTTCAAGCTTTATGTTCAGGCCTTTAAAAGCTCTTGGGATCCGCAGATTAGAATCATTGGCTGCCTCTGTTGCTCAGGCTATTAGTCTGCAAGTTCCTCCTGTGAACTTCCATGCAATAGCTGATCGGTACCTGAAAGAGCTATCCCTTCCAATTGAAAAGATTTTTCCACATGCATCTCGTATTTATGAGTGGTTGCTGCCTCCTGAATTGTGGCTGTCAGCAAATCAGTTCAGACTTCCAACTCGTGTATGTGTAATGGCAATATTAATTGTGGCAATTAGGCTTCTGTATAATATTCAAGGCTTTGGGGTGTGGGAAAAAAGTTTATCAGGTTCAAGCATCTCTTCTTCTTCCGACGGTCAGGTTAGCACTCTGATTTTGCATGATCCAAATGATGAATAGTGACATAATAGAGCATGTTTGCCACTCGTATGCTTATAAAGATGTATTAAGCAGGTAAGAAGCTCCTCAGCAGTTCAAAATTCTGAGTTGGAAACAGAAGCACTTCTCCATGGCCTTGAGGCAACATATGACAATATGTCTGACTCTTATGGTAATTACTTGCAGCACAATTTTCACAATTGGACTCTTATGTCTGACTCTTATGAACTAGAGTATTGTCGAAGGATATTGCTGCTCTCAAGGGAATTCTTTTTTATTTTTGTAATATTCTACCGGATATGCTTGGTAATATTACCTTCGTTTTTTTTGACAGAGTACTCAAAAAACTTAAAGACGTATCTCCAATATAGCAAGGATGTTGTCTTTGCTGGGCTAGCACCATCCTTTGAGGATAATGAGGAAGAGAGGATAATAGAGCAGTTATGGGATTTTTATGAGAATGAAGAGGTGATGTATGACTGATATTGATATTGATTTTCTTTTTGAGTGTTTATTTCTTTCTAACTTAAGGACTTTCTTCTTGTGGACTTCTGTTTCATTTTCAATATTCTCCCTTCTATAAGATTGCCTACAAAAGTTTATTATTTTATTTGACTAACTTTATTGAGCCATCACTTTGGAGATCCAATTAAATTTATTTACTTTTCTTGGGCGAGTGACAACACAAAAGGAGAGAGTAAGAAAGGAAGGCAAGGGAGTGGTGATTCTTTTACCTATCAGCAGATGAGGGAGAAACATAGAATTCCCTTCATTATTGTCACACTGAAATCTGTGAAAAATAAATGATTGTTATTTTTATAATACAAAGGAATTTGGGTTAATGATAGACCCTTTTTCTTGTTGATGAATAATTAAGGAAACAAATTAGAGAAGATTTGGGATCTAAGTAGTGAACTAAAGAAGATGGCAGTATCTATGTTTAACTGGAAAATAAAAATAAAAAAAGAAAAGAAAAAAAAGAAAAGAAGGGTGGCTTTCTTTTTTATTTTTGGGTTGGGGGAGGTGGGTTGGCAGTGGTGGAGGTGGAGCAATCAAATAAGTGACTCAGATTGAGATGGGAGAGATGCGATTTCCGCATCTTGGATTTTGTCTTTTGAAGAGGTGTTTGGCATTGGTCCGATTACAACAACAACAACAATGAGCTTGATCTCAACTAAATGGGGTTGGCTATATAGTATTTTGCCTTCTAATCAGTTCTGTTGAGGCCATGCTAGATACAAGGCCTAAGCTATGCATATCCTTTCTCACCACTTCTCTTAAGGTTATCTTAGGTCTATCCCTAGCTCTTTTAGTTCCTTCAATCTGGATTATCACTTATTTGATAGGGGTATTTATAGGTCTCTGTTGAACATGGTCGTGCCACCTTAAACGACTTTCCTGAAGCTTATCACTTTTGGGAGCAATTCCTAGACTAACTCTAATATGATCATTCTTTATCTTATCCTTTTTAGTTTTGCCACTTATCCATCTTAGCATCCTCATTTCTGCTACACTGGGTTTATTTATATGATTTTTTTTAACAACCCAACACTCTGCTTCATACATCATAGCTGGTCGAACACATCCTCTATATCATCTCTTTTGTTTATGATTGAACCTAGGTTCCCAAAAGAATCATTCTGTTCCCAAAAGAATCACTCTGAGGAATCCCCTTATTTTCAAGTTTCACCACCTCATCGTCTGCCCGATCATGACTAAAGTTATAAACTAGATATTCTGTCTTCATTCTACTTAATTTAAAGCCTCTCCATGATTTAACAAAAACCATACACCAAGGGACCTCATCTTAATTTAAATATGCCCTCCATGATTCAACTAAAAACATACACCAAGGGACCTCGTCTTGAATGTCTTAGGTTAATTCATCCATTACAAGTGCAAATAAAATGGGTTTAAAGTTGATCATCGACGTAGTCCAACTGTAATTGGGAATTCATTACTTTGTCCGCCCACTATTCTTACACTTGTCGCTGAACCATCATACATACCCTTAACTATGTCTGCATATTTACTTGCAAAACTTCTTTTCTCTAGTACTTGCCAGTTGCCAAATTAACACTCTAGGAACTCCATCATAAGCTTTTTCTATGTCAATAAATACCATATGAAGGTCTTTCCTACACTCTTTATACCTTTCCATAAGTCTCCTAATTAGGAAAATAGCCTCTGTTGTACACCTTCTTGGCATAAATTAAACTGGTTTTCTGTAATTGTGGTTAAGTGTCTTAATTGGGTTTCAATTACTCTCTTCCATAATTTCATAGTATGATTCATCAGTTTAATGCCCCTATAGTTATTACAGCTTTGAATATCTCCTTTATTTTTGTGAATTGGAACCACAATGCTTCTTCTCCATTTATCTGGCATTTTCCTTGTGTTGATAATCTTATCAAACAACTTAGTCAGTCAAACTAGCCCTTGGGTTCCTAAGCTCTTCCACACTTCTATTGATCTGATTGAAACCCCCCTAAATTTTTTTTTCTTTCTAATAGTTGCTATCAGATTGGACTCAATCAGAATTGACAGATCTATTTGAAGTTGTAGTGTTGTTTCATGCTTCTCAGTTGATGGATTTAGTGATTTATCACTTTTATCTCTTCTTGTTATGGATATCTGGTTTCATGTTTATTACTGGTTTTGATGAAATTCCACAATACCTTGTATACATCAATCGATGTACTTGCGCCAGCTGCTCAGAACTTAGACAAAATAACTTGACTACTACAAAAAAATCTATGATAATCATCAATCAATGCTTTTACACCTGCTGCTCAAAACTTCCTTATAAATTCCAGGATTCTGAAATATTAGCTGGATCTGCTGTTGGATATAGAAGCGGTTTGAACCAGAAAAGGTTGAAATGTGATGAAGGCTTTGTTAATGGCTTGTCTCCTAAAAGCAAGAATCCCAGAGACAGAGGGTGCGATGACTGTACATTGATGGGACACAGTAAACTTGGAGATGATGAAGAATTGCGAAGTCTAGATGCTGATGATTGCTCTCTAAGTTCACAAGTGCAAAATTTAGTTTCTGGCGGTAGTACTTGTGCAGGAATGACTGAGGATAGAGCCCTTAGACAGATGAAAGCAAACATGGAGGATAACAGGTTCTTATACATCCCCCCAAGGGTCAATCTCAAAAGATTTGATTATCTCCATTATGTGAGGAAGAACGATGCAGGTATCAGGACATATGTTGCACATGCTGATTACTACATTTTGCTTCGTGCTTGTGCAAGGGTTGCCCAAGTTGATACTCGCTATATGCATGTTGGGGTTTTGATTCTTGAGAAGTCACTAGTACAGGTTGAAAACCGAATTGATCAATGTTTGAATTTAAGACCTCCATCAGTTGGTTCACTGGAATCTTAAATCATGTTGTTTTTGGAAAAACCAATGATTAATGAGATGTTCAGACTGTGGACCCACAATTGGGCTATTCGTGCATCAGCTACAGTTTTCCAGTTGCCAGTTCTCAAGTAGTGCTGGTACTCTCTCACAACTTTGTATTTTGCTTCCAGATCCTGCTTGTGGCTTTAGTTTTCTTTGTTAATGACTCGGTGCAAACTGTTGCTGCATCCAACTTTGTTTCTTTATATCCAATCCGACCTAGAAAATTTGCATGTAGTCAGTATATTTTTTTCACAGAGAGCTCAAGCATATGGGAGAATGTTGAAGCCTCAAATTGTGTATTAGACTAACTCTCCACCAATTGTTGGATAAATCTTTTTTCCTCTCCATCTACTTGTGGAAAAAAACTACCAGGGTGACTCGTATCCTCACTCCTTCCCCCCGCCCCTTCTCCCTTTTCCCCCCATTTTTAGTTTCTTGAAATATCATCAGAGTCGGGGGGTTTAATAGCAGGCTACATATGATGGAAAAGCAGTTTTGAAGTATAAAAGTATGGGCAATGGCTTTGTTTTGTTGGATGTTCTTTGTGTTTGGAATCTATTAAAATATTATGGTATGCCTTTTTTTCTCCCCAAAAACCACACATGCACTTTTCTCCACCAGCTTTCTACATATGCATGTTATCATATTCCAGCTTTTATGTATGTTTGTGCAACATTATATTGTGATAATACTTGATAAAGGTTAATCTAGTTAATCCTTCGGTTGATCGGTATCTTGCATCTTGATGCCGCTTTGCTTCCCAGGAAATTCTTAATGTTTTGTGAGACTGATCCGTGTATTACAATCACAGACAACAGTTCCAGTTTGTAAGGCTGCAACAGGGAAAGTTCGAGACTATAGTTTTGTGGGTGGGAATCACAAGGGTGGCATGTGTTCTGCTGTTATTATCTAATGCTGCTTATGCATCAGAACGGTAACGGAAGAGAAGAAGGGGGGGGGGAGGAGGAAATGAGATCCTTTGTTTTTGATACCAAGTTGGTGGCGGGCCTATGGGAAAGGGGAAACTTGCAGTGTAAGGGGGAAGAGATTGCACATCACACCCAAGCGAAAATAAACTCAAAATTCTATTCAATTTGCTCTCTCAATTCTGGTTATAACTCACAAGCACGTATATAGGAGAAACTAACACGTGTAACTGAAAATAAGGTGTTTCTCAAATTTAGCTCTTACTAATTCATGTAGCTATTGCATTCAATTCCTGAATGCAGTATAAAGTATTAGCGCTGATTGCAATAGAGGAATCAGGGTTGACTGAAGAGAGCCATGTCAAGGTCGCTAGTACAGCCCATAGGGCAGAAGAGGTTAACGAACGTTGCAGTGGTCCGTCTGAAAAAGCATGGAATGCGCTTTGAGATCGCCTGCTTCAAGAATAAGGTCCTCTCATGGCGTTCTGGCGTGTAAGTCATTGTTTCCCTCTTTCCCTCCCTCTTCAGAAAAACCCCTTTGTCCCTTATAATCTTGTCGGGCTTCTCAGTAGGCCTGTTGAGTTTGACCTTGAGCCGATATTCCACTTCTTTAAATTCTGTGTTCTTAACTTTTGCAGAAGTTAGACAAAAAAAATTCTCTCTCCTTTTTTTTCTTTTCTTTCCTTACGTTCTTACCTGAACCATGTTCATCCAACATGTAAATTAATAAATTTCATTACATTGAATGGTTGGTTTGTCTCAAATTCTCGTGTTAGTCATATAGGTGGGTGTCCATTTGATCCTGATTATGATAGGGTTTCACCGAGATGGTGGTGAGTATTTTAATATGTTAATTATGCTTAACAAGGGTTAGCGTGAAAATGGAACATGGCTAGTTTATTGTCTTGAGGCTGGGACCAACTGTGTCTATGTAGAGAGATCACAATGAATGCCCGGGGAGGATGTAGAGTGCCGTTGTTACTTCTACTGGCTAGATAAGGACAGAGGGTGTCCATTTTGCTCTAAAACAGACAAGCCTTGTAGATAAAGTGACAAGCTAGCCAACTAGAAATCTTGCAATCATGTGTGAAAAGGACCAAATAGTGAAGATGGGATGGTTCTTTGGTTGATTGCGCAGTGGCCTATGTAACTACTGATTGCGGTGATATGACTGCTGTTTTTAATGAAGAAAGATTGGGTGAGAGTTTCTAACTTTTGGGCTTGGATCTGCATCACTCCATACCTTTGATCCCCTGTGGGTGCCTCTTCTCTGTTCCTTTCACCTTTTTATTATATTTCTTTTTAGTCTTCCCTGTAAGTTGGCCCAAAATCTCCCTCTGCACCCCCAGCGCCCCCCCCCCCCCACAAAAAAAAAAAAAAAAAAAAAAAAAAGGACTGAAGGCAGGACTGGGACCTGGGGAAGACAACAGAGAACAAAAGAGAATGGAAGCATTCATCTAGGTTTTCTGCTCTCTGCACTCCTGTTGTGCGTACAGTTTCGTGTATATGCAAGTATGCAACTCATTGTCAATGTTATTGATTCAGCATGAAAAATTGTTATTATTATATGTAATAAACTGCATCCTTTATGTAGAGTTAATTTAATGCACTTGGCTCATTGTACTCTGTAAACTCTATTTTATATAAGTTCTTCATTTCATGTTTTGCTTATTTTACAGTGTTTAATCTTGAAAAGGTAACCTTTAAATGCTTCTTTTGCATTTGGTACAGAGAGAAAGATTTGGACGAAGTACTGCAGTCACATACTGTGTATTCCAATGTTTCAAAAGGAGTACTTGCCAAGTCAAAAGATCTAATTGCAGCCTTTGGTGCTGACGATCACTCACACATGTTTGGAGGTGCTAAAAACTATCTTCATCTGTATTATTTTAAGATGTGCTACATTCTTAGGCTACATTTGGTTTCAAGGGAAATCAAAGGGAAAGGAAGAAGGTGAAGTTTTTCTAGACATAAAAATGGAACTTCAGTTATCATTAGCCCATCTAATTGTATAACCTACTGAAAAGGGGCGGGCCTTGGGGCAATGGTCCTTGGACCAATTGTAGTCTGAGGTCAAGGTAGCAAACCAGCTTCTCAGCAAAAAATGTAGGGGTAAGGCTGCGTAGGAGAATTGCCACCTGGACTCTGCTCTTGCGGAAGCCTTTGGCTCCGGGTTTGTCCTTTGTTGTATAATCTATTTGAATTTCAATTTCTTACCATACTTAGTAACATTGCATTTTACATGTAATATTTATTTTCCATTTCAAACCAATGGGAATTGTATGAAAAGTAAGGCAAACTTTAACAGCTAAGGATGGGATGGTTTGGAGTTGGTGATTATAGTCACCAACTCAAAGTGCTAATTTAAGTGGAATCATTTATAATGACTGAGTGCTTGTGTGGACATCAGATTTTGAGGCAAGGAGAGCTTCAAGTTGCGGGGAAGGAGAGGGAATCTCAGTTGTCAAGTCAATTTCGTGATATTGCAACAATTGTAATGCAGAAGACCATCAATCCTGAAACTCAGAGGCCATATACCATTAGCATGGTTGAGCGGCTTATGCATGAAATCCACTTTGCAGTTGATCCTCATAACAGCTCAAAGAAACAGGTATTTATTTTCTTGTACTTTCCCTTCCCAAAAAAATGGAAAACCTTCCAGCCTTTCTTATTTCTAAGGATTTCAGCATTTACGTTCTTGTTAGGAACTTCTTAATCTTTGTTTATTTGGTGCTAATTGTGGCTTGATTTGAAAAGTACGAATTTTTTAGCCTTAAAGAACTTCAGTAGTGCTGCATTATGGTTGAACCAATGATGACCACAGTAATGCATATGGGGACTGAGAGAATTTGGATTTGGTTGGTTTGCATTTTCAAAAAAGTTGTCAAAATTCTGTCCAAAGCTAGCGATAACAAGTAATTGGTGATGGGGATGAATTTATGTGTTAACATTTCCAGAATCTGGGAACCAGAGTCTGCCCTTTTTCAGAAATTTTGCTCTTCAGATACTGGATGAATTTTCTGCGAAGAGCTTTGTGAGAGTCTGAATTGGTCAGGCGAAATTATTTTTCCGAATCATGCACGAACAGTGAGATAATGAGCTGTCTAAACTGATTCATATTTTGGACGAGCTATTCATCCCCAAATGTTTCTGAAATTAGCTATGGATTTGCTAACTGTAATTGCATAAAGTCTCTGTACTGTACCTTTTTTGCACACAAGTTGGTTTTTTCACTCCGAAAGCACTCACTATGATAAGAGGTAAAGATCTATTAGTAGCGGTTACCCCAAAAAAAAAAAAAAAAAAGGAATCTATTAGTAGCATACTTGACGGGTGATTTTCTTGCCTACTACAGATCCCATACTACTCCGCATGAACTGAAAATCCATAATCACAATTGCTACGGCGATACCATTTAGTTGCCCTGTGCCTCTTTGAACAGCCTGCCCTATACTAACTGATAAGCGAAGCTATAATTATAATATAGGAAAGCTATTTCATGCAAGAAAAAAGGAGAAAAAGCTTGTATATTGTATATAAACTGAGATGAAGAAAAGCAAGCTATAACTGAAAGCTAGGTGGTTCTGTTATTTGAGTTGTAGGCTGATAGGATCTCACTCACAGCACGGTAGATTTCACAATAGCTGAAAAGTAGAATGAGAGAAAAGATAGCAAAATACCTCTGGGTCACCTATAGTCCGGCACTCACATGTAGCAGCACTGCTACCAAACTTGATCTCTGGTCTTCCTTGTCTTTCTCCCTCTCACTCCCAGCCCATATTTGAGCTGCATAACTGATCATAACAATATGTGTTGCCAGGCGTTCACATTATTCTCCTTATTTCTATGTGCACAACAGCAGCTTATTCCTTTTTAATTATTATTTATTTATTTGTATTCACTAACCAACAGCCTACCTAACTCCACGAGTTTATACTCGTTTTTAACAGAGGCAGTTTTAGAAAATGGCCAAAACATTGTGGGATGATCCAATTGTAGCCACATACCTTTATGATATTGATATGACTCTACGATTGTTCCTAATAAGTGCTTCAAAGAAAGTAAACTGAAATTTTAAAATTACAGAACCAAGTGGTTTTTTTTTTGCAACTAAATGATACTGATATTGTGTAACTGTTTACGGTAGTGTTCGTTCGTCTTCCTGGTGGGACATGCATATCCTATGGGGTAACAGTCAATTGATTTAGGTTTGTATCTCTACATTGCTTCAAATGCTATTTTTGTTGATGGTAAGATTGATCCTGCAGGCACTAGAAGTAATCCAGGAGCTTCAGAAGCACTTCCCCATTAAAAGGTCCCCAATGAGGTTACGGCTTACAGTACCTGAAAAGCACTTCTCATCTGTCATGGAGAAGCTCAATTCCTGGAATGCTTACATTGTTTCAAAGGATGAATCTGGGAATCAGCTACATGTGGTAAGTGCAGGTTATGTAAACGTTATAAAATCATAGTAAATCTAAAATGAGTTATTATGTTCTTGTACCCTTTTGTTATGGTTCTAGGTGTTATTTGTTTGATGAGAATTGAGAAATAAAAGTAGAATTGAATATTCTAGTGGCTGAAGCTGAAGAAACTACTTCCAAGCAATTACTGGAGTGGGAAATTGGTGCTGAATTTTCTGCTCTATTATTTCATACTTTAAATGCTTACCTATAATTGTAGTTTGTTGCAACTTTGATTCTTGTAATTAACATCTTGGTCTTAATGTTTTGCTGTAAATTTTTGTCACGTAACTTGGATGTGTTCTTATTCCATTTGGACTTAGGGCACTGTACTGACTTCTCCTGAAGATAGGTGAATCCGTCAGCAGTTTGCTCTCCAGTTTCAACATATGGTGTCATTCCATTCCAAACCTCAGACTGCCAATTCTTTCACACACGCAAAACGAGGGTGGCTGGGCTTTGTTTAGTTGTGGGGGAGGATAATTCAATACGCATGCTGATTGTGTATAACTTGGGCAGCTCCTTGCCCTGGCTGCTGTATTTTTCTAAGGATACCTTAAGTCTGATGTTATGTCCTTGTTTGTGTTGTTGTGCTCCTGTTAGATATCTAGCTGTTTTTTTGTTTTCAACAAAATTTTTGTTATTTCATAAAAGATGACAGCCTCTCTAGCCTTCTCTGCAATATTTTCCTTTTTTGCTAGATCATGATTTCTTAATTGTTGAACCCCATTTTTTACAGGTTTGTGAAATGGATCCTGGTAATTTCCGAGATTGTGATGCTTTTTTAAGGAATCTGCAGGGGAAATTGGAAATTCTTGCCGTCTCTGTCCATGCAGAGGGGGTTGGCAATGTTGATCATTATGATGATCATGAAGACATTACACCCAATTATCCAAAGGAGTCAACTGACAATATCCCACAACTGAGCGAGAAAATGCAGAAACAAATAATCTCTGCTAAAAATGAGAATGCTGAAGGGGAAGTCAAACAGAACAAGTGCAGTACATGCAACGCAGTTGTTGGGGATGCAAAGCAGTACCATGACCACTTTAAGAGTGATTGGCACAAGCATAATCTGAGGCGGAAGACCAGACAGCTCCCTCCCCTTACTGCTGAGGAATGCATGGCGGACATGGAAATGGGTGATTTAAAGGCAGATTTGAAGGAGTATTCTTTTTGAATTGGGAAGTTGTAATGGTTGGTTCTTCAGAAAAGGGTGTTGAAGCTATACACAAGGAGAATAGGGCACAAACAGGGACCACTATTGGGACCACAGATGATGACGTTGGAAGCCAGAGCAACGCACCTCCTTTGGCAGACAGAGCACACTGAGAGAGGAGGCGCCCGACGAAGCTGCAGGACTACCTGTGAAAAGAAAGTGACAGTGGCCATTAGGATTGGGTGAAGACTCATGAAAAGGGTGTGAAGAATTGAGTGAAGTCGAATTGTAGGGTTTGTAAGAGGAACTATAAATACTGTAATTGAGAAAAGAAAGACAATGAATATTAATCTCTTTACCTCATTTTCCCTTCTGTTTCTCCAGGAGGCGCCATCCTCGAACTTGGCCTGTTACTAGCAATCTGAAATCCTAACATTTGGTGCTTTCGTTGAGAGGTTACCACCTCCCTAATGGCGGAAAGTACTCGCCTACAACAGTTAGACGAAACGGTGAAATTACTGAAGGAAACCAACGACCATAATGGTCAAATCGACTCCTTGCAGAATCTGGAGCTAGAACAACAAAACATCGTCAAGGAACAGAAGAACTTACAAACGATTGTGCGGGAACAACAGGGCTCCATCTCAGAATTATCTGTTCGATTCACCTGTATGAAAGGGCGTGTAGAACAAATGCATCATCTCCTCACTACGCTGGTGGAATCTCAAACTGTTTTTGGTGTCTACGGTGAACCAGAGGACACCTGCGAGCACTAGTGGTTCTTCGGCCACAATTACGACAGGTTTATTTTCAAACCCTATACAAACTCGCACGTTACGGCTGGATTTTCCACGCTTCGACGGAGAAGACCCTCAAGGGTGGATATTCAAGGCCACCAGTTCTTTGAGTTATTGAGTATCATAACACCATGGAAGAACAGAGACTTCGCATTTCATCATTTCATATGGATGGTCCAGCACTTCAGTGGTACCAATGGATGCATCGATCCTCTCTATTTACACCTGGGAGGAGTTCACTCGTTCCCTAGAAGTGAGATTCGGTCCTACGATATTTGAAGACCCTCGAGCAGCACTTTTAAAGCTCACGCAGACAACCACCGTGGTGGAGTATCAAACACGCTTTGAACGATTAGCCAACCGAGTCAACTCATTACCTACTAAACCTTAGTCACCACAGGAATTGACAAAAAAAAAAAAAAAAAAATTGCTCATTCGAAGAACATTCAGAGCTGTGTAATTATTCTTGACATGCTTCCACTATTACCTCAAGGGTATCCTTCTATTTTGGCATGCCCCTCTTGGCCTTGGTACCAGCTTTTGATTCTCAAAGATCGTAAAGGAGGACTTTTTGAGGGTAGCAATAGATACTCTGCGACTTGTGCGGGTGGGCCTTGGGCAAGTAGGTGGGTATGGCATATTGGAATTGTTGGGGCTAACCTAGTTTGGGCTGGCTTTGTCTAGATTGGGTAATAGATTGCATATTACAATAGGCAGGTTCAGGAGTATCAGGAAATGGGCCTGGATTGTTGGGATGAGATCCCATGGCAATTTGTCGCCCACCTAAGTTCATGGGACTCAGTTCAGACTACTTGAGGGTTGCAGAAGGGTGGGGTAGGTGTAGGAATATTAATCGTTACAGGGTATGACATGGAGCCAGATGTAGGAAGAAGGGGGCTTGATACGTGGAGAGTGGGCGGCTAGTTTTCATTATTGACTAGGGTCAAATGTTGGAGCAATCATAATAGGGTAATTTTCATCTGGACCCCGAGGTTTGCTCTATGTCATTTTTAGTCCAAAATAACTGAGACTTTGCATCTACCTTCCCCTGTACTATAGAAAAAGTCAATTTAAGGACAGATTATCATTTTATTACCAATTTGTCCTTTTTTTAATTAAATTTTTTTACATACATAATCTCCATGTTTATTTTCTTCTTTTTTTCTGGTTCTACCATCGCTAATGTTTATTACTGGGGAAAGTACACACTGTAAAGTAAACCCTAAAAAATCTTGATCTTTTCCTCTGTGTAGCGGCCGACGTTTGCAAGGAAAAGTACACAAATTGTAAACCCTAAAAATTCTTGATCTTTCCCTAAAAAAATCTTGATCTTTCTCTCTGTGTAGTGGCCGACGTTTGCAAGGGAAAGTACACAAATTATAAACCCTAAAAATTCTTGATCTTTCCCTTTGTGTAGTGGCCTAGTACACAAATTATAAACCCTAAAAATTCTTGATCTTTCCCTCTGTGTAGCGGCCTATCTTTCCCTCTGTGTAGCGGCCGACGTTTGCAATCGTGATTGGTTAGAAAAATTCATGGTTTCCCTTTATTCTACATCTCTGATTCTCTTCCTCTCCATCGATGGTGAAAAAGCAAAAGGTTCCATAGCAAATTGCCCAAGAAGCTTTTGGAGTCGTTCAACAAAGAACAACTAATCGACAAGGGCATAAAGTATTAGCCAACACAACATGTAAATCCCAGAAGACATTAACCTGCTCAAATAATTGTCCATTGATTACAAAAGAGCGTTAGAAAATCTTCAAACGGTAAGAAATAGGAAGTTCTTTTTGGTTTCTCTTTCATTTTTCTAATTAGTTTGCTTCCAGATTTGCTCAGTTAGAACTCAAATGGGGAATATGCTGTTTTTTCAGGTCCATACAGGAAGATGCATTTGAAGCTTGGAATTTCCATTGAAATCCGTTTCAATCCTGAAGCACGACTACTATTGAAGAAATTTTAAAAAAAGGGAATTTCTTCGATCTGGATCTTCAAGTTTTTAAATTATTCTTCGATCTGAATCCTCAAGTTTTTAAATTATGTAAAAATTCAAATTAAAAAAAATAAAGGGCAAATTGATCATAAAAGTGATACTTTGTTCTTAAATTGACTTTTTTCATAGTACAGGGGAGGTAGATTGCAAAGTTTTAATTTTTTTGGATTAAAACTGACATAGACCAAACCTCAGTAGATCCAGATGAAAATTACCCATCATAATATTGCCTCAAAATATGGTGGGATTGAATTAGAAAGTTCTAAATGGGGTAGGGAGAGAGATGGTGATTGTCTTGTACGGTTGGGTGAGTACCTGATTGGTATAGATAGTGGAGGAGATTGGGCCTAGAGACAATTCTTCAGTTGTTGTCCCCATATGTCACTTCTTTGTTGGGCCAATATGTCCTTACAGTACTGCCCCATAGCATGTTGTTCGATATTCTAACCAATGTTTGACATTTTTATGTCATCGTCCTTGTGTCCGGTGACCACCTCCCTACGACACAGAGATTCCTCTTCCGTCTTTGCTCCTCCCTGAGAAGTTGTATCCTCATTACCTATTATAGAAATAATAGGCACCCTAAATAATAATCTGCTCTTCGGCAGCTAGCATTTTGTTCATGTCCCCATCTTCCCCGAGGTGCCCTGTTACATTCATTTGGATTAGCACATCCATGGAAATTCTATTGTTGCCTCCTATCCTCATACAGCTTCGAACAGCTGCCCTCCTCATGTCCTAGTAACGCACAATAGAAGCAGAACAAGCAGTGGCGGAGCCACGTTGGGACCGGAGGGGCCATGGCCTCCCCCCGGATTTTTTGAAATTGTAACTATCCTTGTTTTTTCCTTATTTCTCTCTTTGGCCCCCTCTCCAAAAAATTAAAAATAACAATTTAAGATAAAATGATGGGTACAAATGTCTTCTAGTCTCTATCTAATGGTTATCATTAAATCCCTAGTTTAGGATAAAAGGTTAAATTCTAATTAAAAACTAACTCACGATCCCTGAATTTCTCCTTATATATTCTCTCTTATTTTAATTTCTATTTATTCTCTCATGAATCTCCTCTTTTATTCCTATTTTTTCTCTTTTTTCTCACACGTCTCCAAAATATTGAAGTAGTTAGCAACTTTGGATTTTCCCAAATCTTCTCCACATCACGTATTCACTCTCTTTCTCAAATTATTCCTTTCTCTCTCTCACACTAACGAATTTTCTATTAATTTACCTAATTTTTAATGGAGACTATACATTAAAATATAATAATATATTCTGAGATGGGACCTACAGTGGGTCCCACTTGGCCCCTCTTCGGCCCCCTCCATTTTCAATCCCGCCCGCCCCGGAACAAGGGAAGCTGTTCAAACTTGACCTCTACCAGTGAGGATCGATACTCCCAAGTAACTCCTTACTAATCTGAAAACGTGGAGGCTTTCGAATATCGACTCAAACCCTCGAATGTACTGCACAAAATTAGCAAATTGGATGTAGTCAATCTACATAAACTTCAAAGGTTCCCCAACCTTTTGGGTAATTAGTGTTATTGATTCTGGTTCGCAAAGTTCCATCGGGAAACCATGTAACTATACCCAAATCTTGCAACTACTGAAAGACCCTGCGCTTCATTCCATCTTTCAAGCAATAGCAAGTTCCTAGAAATGAACAATGGGCCTTTGGTGAATGCATTACGCATATCCATTTCATGAATAAATTGAAACATGTATCGTCTTTCATCTAGTAAGGTGATAGTGACGAGGTACCTTGGGTTCCAAGCCTTTAACAAACCTCTTCCACTGCTTGCCTCCTAAACTACTTGCCTTCCTGGATGAAGCCCACCAGAGCAGTGTCTCCAGGAACACGGTTGATCTCCTTACCTTGACCATGATCTCTCACATAAACACCATCATCTGAGGAATCATCACCATCTATGGTATCTGGGTGGAGCAAGGTGGTGATGTTACCGGGGAAGGTGCTGGGGAGAAATAACAAGACCCTGGTGCCTGGAGCAATAGGGGTTGCGGTTGTCTTTGACGTCTAAAATAGGGCCGCATCAGTTTTTCGGTAGTCTAAACTTCAAGATTGATACACAAAAGGCGGAACTGCATCACGCACATGACAAGATAGAAAACCTTAACTGTCTATTTTTAAGCAACTTAAGAAACAAGTTACTATACCCTTTGCTTTGCCATATTCGTATAAAACATAGTGAAATTAAATTGTAATTCTAGCACAGGTGAATCTGAAATGATTTAACAAATTATTTGCAAATTGACGTATTAATTAATAGGGATAATTAATGTTGCCCCTTGTACTTTGATTTTATTATTACTTTATCCCCTGTACTTTTTAAAATTACTATTCCAACCTTTAACTTTGTCAACAATTACTAATGCCCCCCTACCGTTAAGCTCCGTCAGTTTAGTGATGATGTAGCATTTATATATTTTTTCAAAATCCAAAAAATAACCCTGTAATTATTTTTTTACTTATTTTTTCTTTTTTCAAGTTATAATAAAATTTAATTTAATTTCACTTTTCTTTTTTAAAAAGAAACCACCAAATAAAAGAAATATGTGATTTTTTTTCTCTAAAAATAAATCACCAAATAAAGGAAAGATGTAATTAAATAGAAATTAAAATATTAAAAAATATCATATTTAATTCAAAGCTAAAAATTGAAAATCACCTAATATATGCTTACCATTATGTATGTTACCAAATTTTCTATCAATTAGGTCTTATATGCTAATTTGTTTGGAAAACTTCCATCAAGGTGATTATGAAAAATTTAAGTGGAATGTGAATGTTTCAACAATCATAAGTATGTGGTCCCACCAAATCCAAAATTAATTCTAAAATATAAGATTTTAAGGATATAATTGACATGCAATATAGTTTCTATAAATGAGGGTAATGCCATATTTTTTACTTCTTAATTTTAAGGGCAAAATAGACATTTCATATTTGATGTTAACAGCCACTTAACACCTTTAGAAGTGAGGGGGGCAATAGTAATTTCACAAAGAAGGAGGTCTAATTAGTAATAGAACCAAAGTATAAGGGGGCAATAGTAATTATCCCTAATTTATATCATTTTTTTCTTTTTTATGTTATGCGTTTGGGTTTTCCTTTCAGGGTTCATAATAAAAAAAATGGGTTGCTAGTAGCAAGTTATGTGCTTAGGGTTCTATTTGTGAATACAGAAAGTGCAAATTTTACTAATTTATATGAAATTATATAGGAATAATTACTATTGCCCCCTTGTACTTTGATTTTATTACTAATCAAACCTTTTTTTTATGAAATTACTGTTGCCCCCTCACTTTTAACGGTGTTAAGTGCTTGTTAACATCAAATATGTAATGTCTATTTTGCCCTTTATTAAAATTAAGAAGTTAAAAAATATGACATTACCCTCATTTTTAAAAACTATATTGAATGTCAATTATATCCTTAAAATCTTATATTCTACAATAAATTTTGGCTTTGGTGGGACCACACACTTTGTACAATGGTTAGCATATATTAGGAGATTTTCAATTTTCAACTTTGAATTACATTTGATATTTCCTAATATTTTAGTTTCTATTTTAAGTTTTATTAAATCACATATTTCCTTTATTCGGCGAATTCTTTTTAGAGAAGAAAAATCAAGTATTTTCTTTATTCGGTAGTTTCTTTTTAGAAAAGAAAAATTAATTTAAAGTTAATTTCGCTCCATAGTTAATTAAGGATAGTATTATAACTTGCAAAAGAGTAAATAAGTAAAGAGATAATTGTAAGGTTATTTTTGGGTTTTTGGAAAAATATATAGATGCCACATCATCAGTAAACTAACTGAGTTTAACGGAAGGGGGCATTAGTGATTTTAGACAAAGTTAAAGGTTGGATTAGCAATTTTAAAAAGTAGAGGGGATAAAGTAGTAATAAAATCAGAGTACAAGGGGGCAGCAGTAATTATCCCAATTATATAATTTTTCAGGGTTCCTAATAAAAAAATGGGTAACTAGTAGCAAGTTATGGGCTTAGGGTTCTATTTGTAAATACGAAAAGTGCAAATTTTACTAATTTATATGAAATTATACAATTACCCAAGGAGTTTATGGGATTTGAGTAGTTGAAAGGATACAAGTTACAGCTAGATTGTAAAATCATTTTGACAAAAAAAAAAAAAAAATAAAATAAAATAAAATTCAAAACGTTTGACAGAAGAGTTTCCTAGGCAAGACCACAGATTTAAAATAATATCAACTAAACTAATAGGCCAGGAATTGTTGCAAGGCTTTGGTAGAGGATCAAGGTTCTATAGTTCACCATAATGAATTTTCTAGACCTGAAAGGCCAAAAAGTGAACTTGATCTAGACCAGAATGGATGCAATAAAGCAAGGCCATCAAAAAATTGTTCAAAAGAATTAACCCCATTGTAATAACTTGGAAAAACTCTTCAACAAACATCGCAAAAACCCTTGCTGTTCTTTTAAATCTTAGATTATAAACCCTTGCACACATTAAAATAGGATCTTGAATATGTATTAGATTAGTCCAAGAATTACCAAAACAGTCTTTGAAAGTCAAATTATCGAATGAATGTTAATTATCAAGCCGAGGGGGCTCAATCTTCAATCTAGCATCCATCTTGATACATACTAGGAGGAAATTTAAGGTGAACCTTTTAAGAGGAAAGTATGAGTAACAAGAGACTAAGTATAAGAGAGAGTCCTACCAAAACATAAATAAAATAAAATAAAAAGGTGAGAGAGAGACCTATAAATGCTCCTGTTCGGAGAAGTGATATAATCCATATTGAAGGAACTAGAAGAGCTAGGGGTAGACCTAAGATAACCTTAGGAGAGTGGGGTGAGGTGTGGCCTGTCTAGGCCTTGGGATTGGAGGGCAGAACCATGTGGCCGCCCCATTTAGTTGGGAAAAGGCTTATTGTTGTTGTTGTTGTTGTTGTAAAAAGGTGAGAGAGAGCCTCTTCTTTTCTTTTCTTCTTCTTCTCTTTTTTTCTTTTTCCTTAATATAAGTTATATCTCATAGATGTGATTTTCTTATTTACTAAATATACAACCCATCAAATTAATACACATAAATGCGCAAGCGAAGACGTCGCTATATTTTACGACCATTTTTTTGGGAAATATCGAAATATTTCTTTTTTTATTCCCGCTTTAATATCAGTTACTATCTCGTAAATGCAATTTTCTTATTTACTGAATACACAACCATTTTTTGTGGGAGATATCAAAGAATTTCTCTATATAATGTCCCTTTCTCATCTCATTCTCATTGTTTCTTAATGTTCTGATGAAGAGTTTTCACAGGTAAGTTCTTTGTATTCATCACCTAATCCTCTTCTTTTTTTTTTTCTTTCATTTTTGCTAAGTACTGTATATCCTTCAATATAATTGTTGTATAATTGTTGTTAGAATCTTGTGTCTTCTTCATCTTCTTCTTCTTCTTCTTCTTCTTTTTTTTTTTTTTTTGTCAATAATCTCATTATTTTGCTAAATTTGTTTACTTGTATATCTCACTATTCACCAATCCCCTCCCCACCTCCCCCTGATTTTTCTTTTCCTAATGACTAATTTTCTGTTGTATTTGGAGAACTAACAAAAATGCTTTTATATATATATATATATATATATATATATATATATATATATATATATATATATATATATATGTGGAGGAAAGAGATGGAAGAAAATATCATATAGGAATAGAACACTAAAAGCAAAAGGCCTAATAAGTATAAGTTTCCATCGGATCAATGATATACCAAATTAGTAAGCTTCACAGTAGTAATGGCCTGCCACTTTTGCTAATTCCTAGAGCTCGAAGGTTCTCTGTAGTGGTTGCAGATATGTTGGCAAATAGCTCCATCACCAAGCGGTCTTCAACAAAGCCGTCTATGGTCATGTCGAAGGAGACTCTTGGATTGTTGTTCGGGTTTTGGTTCTGCTCTCTCTATCCAACAATGGTTTCCAGGCCAGTGATGTCGGAGTCAAGGAAGAAGTGGTCTAGAAAATACAAAATAGAATAGAAGGATGAGGGTAAAAATGGTACTGTAGAAAATATTTGTATAATAAAGGGTAAGTTTGGTATATTAAATATTTTTTGGTGATAATATCATCATTTAACTTTAATACTTTTCAAGAAGAGAGTATTTGTAATTGATTTTTTGAAAGATAGTAGATGAACTGATTGCAAATTCATGGGGTATATATGTAATTTGCTCAAGTATTTTTGTTTTTTATTTGATCAGTACCATATAGTTTTTTATCCACGAGATTTTTGGGAAGGATTTTGGTACGGGTTGTGTTCCCAAGGTTTTTTTAGGCGTTTCGGATTCAGTGAGAGTAATGGATCGAAGAAATTTCACCCATTAGTATTGATCTTAGATGAAATCCAAATAATTTTGATTTATAGCAAAATTTACAAGTCTATCTGATTCTTGATTCCAATGTGAATCATTTAAGAAAAGTAATCAATTGCTAATTAAGTATTAGATTTTGATCAAACAATGACATTAAATTAACCAAGCTGGGTTAAAGTACCCAGCAGAATAAGATACATTGTTGAACAAGCAAAAAGGTGGTTGCAACCACCAAACTTTAGAAATACCTAATAATCTAGATCCTTTAGCCAATAAATCAGCATTACTATTAGCTGATCTAGGAACAAAACATATATCTACAAAGTCAAGGATGAACCCAAAAATATTATTTTTTTATGCTCCGGGAGATAGAAAGACAAACCCAATCTAATGAGTTCTCCTTTCCTAAGAGACTTAAAACTGCCGAACGACAATCAGAATGTAAGCGAAAGTTCTTGATCCCCAGTGTCCATGCAATTTGGATTATATCCCTGATAGCCTCCAGTTCAACCTGAGCTGCGGATAACGCGCGACCTGACTTGATTTTTGCCGCTAAGAAGCTGCCATGAGGTTGCCAAATAATACCAGCTCTTCCTCCCCAGCCTTCATTGTCCTCCCATGAACCATCTGTATATATTTGGAACACACTTGAAGGAGAAACAAGCTGATGTTCTGGGGACAATCGAGCTCCTGCTGCTGAAATTCTGCTATCTACCTGAGTTCGGTCACCCTCGGAAGCCGAAATTGCATCCAATTCACCTAACAAATTATGGAGATGAAACATTAAACTTTGAAGATTAGGAATTTTGGCTGAAAAAAGATAATCATTTCTTGACTTCCATATAAGCCAACATAAAAGACTCCATATTGTGTGTACGCGATCAATATTTCCAGAATTTTTGAATTTTCCTTCAATGAAGTCCCACCAATCTAACATGCAATCTCCAATAAAATCATTCACATCTAATCTTAAGAGGGATGCTTTCCAGCATTGTTGAGAAAAAGTACACTTAAAAAGTGTATGAACTAGTGACTCAGAATGCGAGACTTACATAAAAGACATAATGGAGAAAGAGTTCCACCTTTTTCAAAAAGAGCCAATCCTGTTGCAAGAGCATTGTGCCTCGCTTTCCACAGAAAGACCTTACCTTGGGAAGTGTTTTGATTTGCCAAATCCTCTTCCAAAAGAGTGTTCCATAGGATGTAGATCCTCTGTTTTCCCCGCAACCTCAAATTATTCGGTTCCATATAGTATGCAGATTTTACATTGAAATGTCCTTTGAGTGATCCACTCCATATCCATCTATCTTTGGTATTGGGGTCAACAATTGGGATTTTTTGAATGGCTGCCACTTCTACACCTGAAAATAGCTGCCTAAGTTTAGAATAATCCCATGTATATGTTTGCCAACAAATAAGCTCACTTACTTTGGTTGGGCCCCCTTGAATTGGAGGGCTAAAAGTACATCTCAAGGGTAAGGATGGGATCCAA
Source organism: Hakea prostrata (assembly GCF_041222555.1). Classification (NCBI taxonomy): domain Eukaryota; kingdom Viridiplantae; phylum Streptophyta; class Magnoliopsida; order Proteales; family Proteaceae; genus Hakea; species Hakea prostrata. The sequence goes on from NC_142606.1 coordinate 52,162,531, forward strand.
GGGTCACTATATATCCATGTATCTTGCCCATTACCTAGTCCCCTAACCAAACCCCTTTTAAGAACATTTCGCCCAGTAATTAAGCTTCTCCATCCCCATGACACACCACTAGATAAAGATATATCCAAGAAATTTCCAGAAGGGAAGTATTTACTTTTCAAGGTTCTTGCCCACAAGGAATCTGGGTTGTGGAGTAATCTCCAAGCTTGCTTTGCAAGGAGAGCTCTATTAAACAAATGCAAATCCCTAAAACCCATCCCTCCCTCATGTTTTGGTCTACATAATTTTTCCCAGGTCACCCAATGAATCCCTCTTTTCTGAGCATTGCCCCACCAAAATTGTCTAATTTGTTTGGTTAGATTATCAGTTACCCCTTTGGGTAATAAGAAATTTGACATGGCATATGTGGGGAGAGCAGTGGCCACAGCTTTGATAAGGATTTCCTTTCCAGCACTAGATAGATATTTTTCTTTCCACCCTGCTAATTTTTTACTCATCCTATCACAAAATGATGCAAACACTTGTGTTTTTGATTTACCAAAAGTAGTTGGTAATCCAAGGTAGATTCCATGAGAGGGAACCTCCGTTAAATTCAATGTGGAAGAGACCAACCTGCGAGTGGCCATTGGGGTGTTGGTGCTAAAAAGGATGAATGACTTTGAAGGATTGATGTGCTGACCTGAAACATTCATGTACTCTTGCAAAATGTAGTTGATATGATGAGCATTGTCAATTGTTGCAGGAGTGAACACCATACAATCATCTGCAAAAAATAGATGGTTAATGTTAGGACTAGATCGAGCAATTTGAATACCAGGTAATCTTGAAATTCCTATATTGGAGCTTAACCTCCTGGACAAGGCTTCTTGACAAAGAATAAAAATGTAAGGACTAAGAGGGCATCCTTGCCTAATTCCTCTATATGGAGTAATCTTTCTTGTCAGCTGTCCATTTATCTTGATTTGAAATTCTACTGTTGAAATACATTGCATAATCCATCTGATCCAAGTGTTTTGAAATCCCAAAAATTTTAGACTTTCCTCAATGAAACCCCACTCCAACTTATCATATGCCTTACACAAATCAAGCTTTAAAGCCATATAACCGGATTTGGATTTGCATTTTTTCATGAAATGCAAACACTCATGTGCCAGATAAACATTATCTGATATGGATCTTCTAGAGACAAACGCACTTTGGGTTTCACTAATGATATTTTGAAGAAGCCTATTAGCTAGACATTTTGCAATTATTTTATATGGAATTGTGCACAAACTGATAGGTCTAAAATGCCCCACTTCCACAGGATTCTTCCTTTTTGGGATGAGGGATATGATGGTTTTATTGAAACTCCTAAGCATGTAACCCCTCTTAAAAAAATGTTGAATCCCTAGCACTAAGTCTTGCCCTACTATGTCCCAATTTTTTTGATAGAATCTAGCTGGAAGCCCATCTATTCCTGGAGTTTTGTTGCCCTTCATGTTAAATAGAACAGCCTTGATCTCTTGTTGGGTGAATTCCCTACATAAATTAGAATTGTCTTCAACCGAAATGCAAGAAACTGAACTTGAAAGAAATTGAGTTGGGTGTTGGGGATGGGATGAGGTAAAGAGAGTTGAGAAATAAGACCAGACTTCTTGATGAATGTCACCTTCCTCTGTGATCCAATGACCCAAATTTGATTTTAACTTGAAAATGGAATTTCTCTGCCGTCTGTGTGTAGTAGCTGCATGAAAGAAAGATGTGTTTTGATCCCCAGCTTTGAGCCAACTAATTCTTGATCTCTGGTGCCAATATTTTTCCTCCTCCCGCATCAAAGTAGCCAATTGATTTGAAAGTTTAGCTTCAAGGTCACTCTTTTTCGGTGAGGGATCGGTTTGTTGTAGTTCACGTTAGCTCTTCTTGTACCTGAATTATTGCTTTTCCTTCTGGCCTAATGTGGGATTTACTCCAATTCCTCAGGGTAAGAATACAATTATAAATTTTGTGTTGAAACTTGTAGGCATCCGACCCTACACTTGTTGTTTCCCAACCCTTAGCAATTGTTTGCTTCAGATCTTGATGTTCTTCCCATTTCATTTCATAGTGGAAGATTACCGGTCTTGTCTTTGCCTGCAGCAACTTCATCTCCACTGGAGTGTGATCCGATCCCAGCATAGCCCATTTGTAAGTGATAAGCCCTGGAAATAGTTGTGCCATCTCAGTGTTGCAAAATACAAGATCAATGTTCTCTTTCACCAAATTTTGTCCTTTTCTTTTATTTGACCATGAATACTTTGCTCCTGAGCTTCTCACTTCCTGTAAAGCACAACTGTGTATTGCATCCCTAAATTTATCAATTTGCCCTTGTGGTTTGCTTCTTCCTCCCCATTTCTCTGTATTGCTCAAAACCTCATTAAAGTCGCCTAATACAGTCCAAGGTGAATTAACAGTTCTCCCCAATTGATGCAATTCCTTCCAAATAACTTCTCTTCTTTCCCTTCTTGGATCTCCATAAACTAATGTCAAACGAAATTCTGCATGTACAGAAAACCAAGTGATTAGAACATCAACAAAATGAGTGGAAATAGAAAGTAAGGTTAAAGATATGTTACTATTCCACATTAATGCAGTGCCTCCAGATTTTCCTACAGGATTCAAGAATAAACTGTCAGTAAAACCTAAAGAATGTTTAATTTTGTTCATGAAGCTGTCAGGTTGCTTTGTTTTTAGCAAAAGCACTAAACTAGGCCTAGACTTCCTACAAACCTTTTGCAGGTAATGTTTTGTCAGGGATTGGCCACATCCCTGACAATTCCAAAATATCAAACTCATTGGTCCTTTGGTGGCTGTTTAAGGGCAGCCAACCACATCCCTTCAGATTGTTCACTTTGGTCTTTGGAAAGAAACTGTGAAGAGGAGCTTTCTTGACTGGTAATTTGTGGGATGGGTCTTGCATATCTGGCCTTAATCTTCCATTTCCTATCATAAGGTGATCTAGTCAAAGTTTGGCAAGAGGAAGAACTACTAAAAGTGCCCACATTTGCAATGCTTAGCCCCTTAAACCTTTTGGTCAACCTTTCTGTTAAAGCTGATTTCCTTTTGCTGTGCACAGACGGGTGCATATCTGGAATTTGAGGAATTTCCTCAATTACCACCGAAGAAGGGGAATTGTGAACTGAAGTATTCGAAGTGAGAATCACAATTTTTTGAGGTTGTATTAAACTAGAAGATTCTAAGTTAATGTCCGAACCCTCATCATGTATCAGTCGTTGCTGATCATAAGAATCATTCATCTTTGAGGGAAAATTTTCTGGTAATACATTTCCTTTTCTACTGCCAAAGTCTTGCCTGGTTGGTGGTAGAATCTCCTCAAGAACTGCTCGGTTAACTGGGATTATTTTCTCCCCAGATTGTTCATTGTTATCAGCTGAGGCTGTTGAAGAAATAATAAAATTTTGTTCCAATTCCTCACTCTGCTGTTCCAATTGCAATCCCATATCTTCCCTTAGTCGCCCAGAATTTATACTCCTTCTCCCAGATGATTCTCCCCTAGTGAAATTCTTAAACATCCTTGTTCCCCCCCCCCCCCCGCTGGTAACCCAGGGATATCGCTAGAAATGGATTGCCCTATATCGCTAGTCAAAGGTGGCAATCCCGGATACAGGTCCAGCAACCGTTCAGGTTGGTTAATGTCCCTATTATTCATACCTTGCTTTGAATTAGGTGAAGAAGACGTACCTGCCCCTGAAGCGAAGGATTCCCCATGAACATACCTTAAAGGATGCCCTGTGATGTTTGTATTCATCATGGACTGCTGAACTTGGTCTTCCATAATCCCTTCCATTATCTGCCTCACCATGAGCATGATTTTTTCTGGTAATTCTATCTCCACTTCCTCGGGTGCCCTTGGTATAAGTAAATTTCTTTCCAATAACATCGCCTTCAACATCAATTTCTTCCTTATCGCAAAAGGTGGTTTCTCAGTTAAATCTCGAGTTCTCATCCAATCTCCAAAAACCACCTCACTGATCTGCACCCCAATATTAGCAGAAAATCCTTTGAATCGTGGATAGCCAACTCTGTTTATATGAGCTTTAATTAGACATTGTCGTGAATCATGCCCTATCACTCCACAAAAGAAACAAAAGTTTGGAAGTTTGAAATATTTCAGCTCCACCCAAACTGACGATATACCAAGCCTATTGATTCGCATACAAGGCCGAAACGGGTTGAGGATTCTTCGCTCGATTTTGATTGTAACGGGCTTTGCTAAATCTTTCAGCCTATTTGAAACCTTCCATTCCTTGAATCTGCCAAGTTGATCCCCAATCTGCTTTGCCATTTCCTCAGTTCTCAGGTTCAAAGGAAGATTGTACACCTGAACCTCAATTTCAAATCGATCAAAGACGATTTCTGGTAAAGGAATATGGGATTCCCAAATTTTAAAGACTATCAGATGACCTTTAATAAGCCAAGGACCTTGACTGAGAGCCATAGCGACTTCTCCAATATCTGCTGGCTGAACTAAGAAGAGGTTGTTGCCCACTTGTTGAACCTCAAGATCCCGATTCAGTTTCCAAGCAGCTATCAAACTCTGAGATACTGTAGTAGGCATAAATTTTTTCTTCGAAAAGATCTTTCCTATTAACACCCTTGACCAGTCAATGGTTGAAAGTCCTGGTTCCTCTCTGGTCATCTGAGTGCTCTCTGCTGTCACCGTTATTTCAGGCGAGTGAGGAGGAGAAAACTCCCCTAAATCCATGTTGCTTGACATGTCTGGTCAAGAAAACCCAAATCCGATTTACTAGGTTCACACCTGCAAATTCAAAGAAGAGAGAAAAACAAGCAAATAAAACAAACCCCTGTATGAAAGCACGTTAGAGAGATGAAGGCTAAGCAGATGAAAGAAACTACCTGAGAAATTGTTACACGATTGAAACTTTGAAATTAGAGAGAGATGAGTTAATTAAAGAAAAAGAAAAAGAAAGACACATAAAAACAAAGGATTAAGCACCACGTTCAAGAATAAATCTAAAACATCAGATGAGTAACTACTAAATTACTCTCTCTTTGGTGCTTCACCCACCTGTACAAACCAGAATAAGAGGAGGTAAAGAAAGTTTAGTGCGTTGGAGACGTTGGGGTAGGGACTCCTCGAAACGGAGAAATATTTAAACCCTCATGGTGTCGTTTACCAAAGGGAAAAGATTCCAAGGCCCAACCATGGCCACCTCTGTACACCAACCGTGGCGATCGAAAATAGTAACCAAAAGTTACAGTGAGAATCCTAGAACAGCAGTGGAGATGCCAAACGCTGCAAGGAAGAAAGAAACCCTAACTCGAAGGGAAACCCGTCCAAGGTAGTAAAAATATGAGATCCAAATACATGATTCAACGGATATGAGATCCAAATACATAACCGAAGGTAATATCGGCGAACAAGTTTCAAAACCCCATTTAGCCGTTGCAATGTATAAAGCATGTGACTTATTACCCAAATAAATATAAAAAGCATCTTTCGTGACTTGTAATTTATGTAGCTGATCTGCTTCGAATCCGGATCATCACCCCTGTCGGGGAGCATAGAGTGTTACCCGACGATTTTACCACCACAAAATTAGTGAGCCCCACAACTGAAAAATACTAAAAAAAAAAAAAAAAAAAAAACTCCCATCACTCATCCCTAGGCCCCCAATAATTTGGGGTGAAAAAGCCGTCCGTCAGGCTCCCCGACGGGGTCGCAGATCCGGACTCATCTGCTTCCTATCAGAAATAAAAAACCCACACCAGAGCACTCGAGTTTAGGGTCTCTCTCTAATTCATTCCTGTATTGTTGCAGTTATATACACAAAGGGTCACCACAACTTCTCTCTCTCTCTAATTCATTCCTGGTATTGTTGCAGTTATATACAAGGGCCACCACGACTTCTCTCTCTCTCTAATTCATTCCTGGTATTGTTGCAGTTATATACAAGGATCACCACAACTTCTTGGTTTAATTGGAACCGTAAGTTGGTGGCATCTCTTATCGCTTTACTAGACCAGCAAGGGCAGTTTAAAGAAGCAGAAACCCTACTCTCCGAATCGATTTAGAAGTTAGGATTTCAAAACGGAGGGAAAAGAAATAGCTAACACCCACGGAGTAAATTAATTAATAGGAACAAAGATGGGTTTAGCAGCTGATCTGTGGAGCCGTAAAACAGAATAGCCGAATAGGTACTCAGATCTAGTCAAGAACAATGGATCCAAATTTGACTTATAGGAATCGCTAAATAGATTTGTCAGATCACTCTAGACTTTACGAACCCCTTCACACCCACCACTGGAATCTTTTCTAACTACCCCCATCTACCACAGAACAAACTAGAGAAGCCAACCCTTAACCCCTAAAATGAAAAATGATCGAACAAAATTCACGGAACGAGACATCTGAAACAACTCCCTTAACCCCTTAATTCTTGAAGCATGGATTGAAGCAAGGTGTCGTCTGCTCTTACAGACATCTGAAACAACTCCTCTCCAATTCCCCCCATTTTCCTCTGAGACGGCCAGCTTCCAAGACGATGATACAAGGCTTGAGTATCCTAGATCTTCCCATGAAGCCGAGAAATTCATGGAGAACATACATGCTTTGGAAGGATTCAAGCCATAGGGATATGGCTTGAATCCTTCCAAAGCATGTATGTCCTCTAAGCCATCTCCCCAGGTCGCTAGTGTTGACTACTAGCAGCAATTGATGGCGACAGAGTCCGGAAGCAGGAGACAGGAAAAAGAAGAGGTTACAGAGAGATGTCGGGAGGGAACTTGAATCCAGGGGCAATATAGTAATTTGAGAGGGATAAGGGTATTTGGGTCAGATCACATTTATGTTTAACAGTAAGGGTTAAAAAGTTAACGTTGGGTTTTTGTGACATCTGAAGTTCATAACTTTGGGTCAACTGAAATAAAATCCTCCTAAGTGGGCAACAAGAGTTTGGGCCCAATTTAAGTGGGCCAAACGAAAAATCAATTGATCTTCTCTTTGCTTTCTAATTGGCATTATTTTCTCTGCTTAACAAATTTGAATCATAGTTAATTCCCTCACTGATGTTGAACTAGTATTGCATCATAATGGATTTCAAAGAGTCTCTCAATGGTATTTTCCCCACGAAAGCTCACTCTGAAGTTATACCTTGGTTTTGAGAGATCTGATTGACGATGGAAGATATGGGAAATTAATTTGATATTTGAGTTGAAGACGTCGGTTTCATCGGTTTCATTTTGTGAAATTAATGATATGCGTGGGGGGGGGGAGATTCGCGCGCAGGTTCCAGTCTATCTTGAGAGCTAGGGGATATCTCCCACTCAACATTGTAAGGTTGAGGCATACTACCCGTAATCAACCTCCCAATTCCTCATGAGACTTCTATGTCGAAACTGTCAAGGGCTTGACCCCCACTTGACTCAAATTTACCTACACAAGATTTGTAAGAAAGGCAAGCCCAACATTGTCATGTTGTTCGAAACAAAACAAGGTGATGCTGAATTGTACAGAGTGTTAAGGAAGTTGGATCTTAATAACGTGTTTTCTGTTTATCCTATAGGTTTGTCGGTGGTACTAGTTTATTTTGCAATGACAATGTTTCTATTAGTGTCCTATCTTCTTCTTCTAATACTGTAGACTTCCTTATTAAGGTTTTGGTTTCTGATGCAACATTTAGGATTACTTTGGTGCATGGGAACCCCTAACTAGAGGAGCAACAGAGAATATGGTATGAACTCTCACATTTAGGATCCTCGGTAAGTAATCCATGGCTTGTCCTTGGTGATTTTAATAAAATATTTTGCAACGAGGAAAAACTGGGGGAAGTTCCAAAGCCACATGTACAAATGGATTGATTTAGAATGGCCATTGAGAGTTGTAATTTAGTGGAAGTTAAATGCACAAGGCCTAAATTTTCTTGGTCGAATAGGCGTCAGGGAAGGGATTTAGTTAAAGAATGTCTTGACCAAGCTTGTGTTAGCTTGGAGTTCCATGATCTATATAGCAGTGTCCAAGGGCATTGGTTAGAAATGGTTGGGTCAAATCATACCCCACTTGAGGTATCCATACATCCCCCAAACAAACATTCCATGAGATTTCATTAGGTAATTATATGGGAAGACCACTCTGACCTTACCAACCAAATCTCTTATGGTTGGATTCACCTAGTCTTGATTCCCCTGCATATAAACTTAATCAAAAGATCAAGAATTGTACGAAATCCTTAAGGCTATGGAGTTCAAATATTTTCCACAATGCTTCAAAGCAAATCTCCCATTTATCCCAGTAGTTAAAAGAATGTCCAACCAAACCTTTTTCTAAGGATTCTTCTATGGAATAACTTTAATTGAAAATAGAAATAGAGAAACATCTATCAATAGAAGAAATTTTTTGGTGCCAGAGATCTAGAGTCTAATGGCTGCAAGAAGGTGATAGAAACACAAAAGTTTTCCATGCTTCTACTGTACACAAGGGGTAGGAAAATTCTATTACCAAAATTAAAGATAGACTAGGCAACTGGCTATCTGAGGGCTCTCAAATTCACTATGATATTTGGTCTCATTCAATTCCCTCTTCAACACTTCTTCTCCTATCCCTCCACAGGAATTACTCCATAGCACTCATGTCTGCATTATAGCTTCAGATAATTCTTTCCTTTGCTCTCCCTTTTCTTATGATAAGATTAAGTGCACTCTGTTCCAAATGAAGGGCACCAAGGCTCCGAGTAATGAAGGGCTATCTACTAGATTTTTTCAAAGACATTGGGACATTATTGGAAATGACTTCACCCTTGCAATTCAACATTTTTTCATAGGGGCCATATGCTTCGAAGCCTTAATAAAACCATCATCTCCCTCATTCCTAAAAGAACCCATCCCCAGGATGTCTCATACTTTAGACCTATCAGTCTATGTACTACTCCATATAAGAAAAATGTCTGGCTAATCAATTAAACCCATTTTGAGGTCCATTATTAGTCAGACAAAAAGTGCATTTGTTTCAGGCCAACCCATCTCAAAAAACATTTATCTTGTTCATCAGTATTTATATTTTATGATCAAATCAAAGTCAAAATTTGGGTACATCATGGCTCTCAAGCTGAATCTTTGCAATGCCTATGACAAACTAGAGTGGTCATATACGGAACACACTTTAAGACACTTGGGATTTGATGCTAGATGAGTCCAATGGGTTATGTATTGCATTACAACTGTTGAATACAAAATTAAAATCAATGGTGTCCTTTCTTGAATTATTGTGCCACAAAGAGATATCAGACAAGGCTATCCTTTGAGTCCTCACATTTTTATCCTTTGCCAAGAAACTCTCCCAAAGATTTAGTTCTAATATAGGGATCCCCAGACCTCTAGGTTTTAGACTTTCAAATCTTGCCACTGAGATTAATCACTTGTTCTTTGTATAAGATAGTATGTTTTTTACTCCTGCATCTATCTCTAATGCATCTAAGATTAATACTCTTCTACAAGATTATGAACTACTTTCTGACCTCCATATCAATTCTGAAAAGTCCTTTGTTCTATTTAGTTCCAAAACCCCTTTGGATCTCAAGACTAACATAGTATCTATAGTTGATATTAAAGAGGTAAATTCTCACGGAACTTACTTAGGTCTTCCTTCTGCTATTAGTGTGAAACCCAGCCCTGACCCTAATCCGGAAACTTTGTTATTTGTAGGTCCAGTGACCCGAAGTAAGGCAAGAAGTCATCTTTGGGCCATTTCTGTTGAAGACTTGATGGTTGGATTGGAATCCATGAGTGTTGATGCCAGTGTCCCAATGGTGGAAACTGCACTCGGATGAAGATTGGATTAGTTGATGGTCTTGAAGTGGTCTCTGTATTGATTCAAAGGCATTTCTAACTCCTAGGTATGTCACTCTAGGTGTGTGCAAAACCCTTTGATGTTTGGACTTGATCTAAGCCTTCAATTCCCTGTTTTGAAGTTGCTGTCTTGATTGGTCGACTCATTGGTCGATTGGACCAATCGACCAATCAATCGACCAATTGATTCTGTTTTTGAGATTTGAATCCTGTCTCTTCTATTTAAGTCTAATCTCGGGAATACTCCGCCTCCTCTGCCTCCTAAGCCTGTGGAACGAGTTAGAACCCTAATCTAACCCATTCCCTTGCATTCTTTGGTGATCTCTCGCAAAGACTTGAAGAATTCTTCATCCTCCTACAGCAAAGGTATGATTTCACCCACTCTTTCTTCTATCTCTGATTTTCTTTCTTTAATTTAGTTCTTCGTTGAGATCATCAAGAAGATGATGCACTCTTGCAACCATCTATTCCATGATCTCATCATGTTCTTTAAGATCCATGATCATCATCATGATCTTAACCTCAGCCAGTGGAATCCCTAACCTGTGTGATCGTCTGGAGAGCTTTTGGTAACCTCCCTTGTGAAGGAAAATCCTCTTGGGTAAAATTTATATGAACCTAAACTTTATCATCGAATGACCCTCCTGATTATTTTTGGCTAACAATTTATCTCCCTTCATCCAGAGCTCTCAATTATTTTTCGAGGGAACCAAAAAAAAAGGGTGAGACCCTAATTTTCTGGAATCAAACCAAGAACCCCTAGTTTGATCATGGTAACCCAATCAATGTGTTTTCTTTACTATATCTGTAATCTTCATATCCTAGTTCTTTAATCTTTGATTATAATATTTTTCCCTCATAATCTATGTTTAACCTAGTAGGTTAACCTTTTTGTTCCTAGGTTACAACTTGGGAACTTGATTTGATTGATGAATTGATATCCTCTATACCCTAGAATACTACCATGATAATTTCCCTCTGATTTGTACCCTTTTGAACCATCGAATTCGGTTCTTGATTCTCAAAATTCGGATTCTTGTAGGCCACTGTCTGCATTGGTTGACTCATTGGTCGACTAGTCCAGCAGACCAATCAATCGACCAATGAGTACAGCAACCTCATTCTTGGTCTGTTTCGATTGATTTATGATCTTTTCCTTTATGCATCTTTCCTAACATGTTGTGTGCACTTGTTTAGGACTATCTTCTCAGGTTTAGTCAAGGTCATACTTGATTCTTTAAGATCCTATCCAAGTTAGAAGGTAAGGACAGTTAATTCCTTAACTACATAGATTGCTTGTTCTTTGGTTTCTACTTTATGAAGCTATGAGATTACCTACTGTTATTGTATTTTAATTCTGATCTCCTACTGTGGGAACAGTAGCACTTGTTTATATTGTCTTTTTATTATTCATGATATATGAGTTACTGATTATTGCCTAATCTGATTTTTGCTTTTACATTCTCTTGTATATGATGAACTGCTGGTTGTGTATGTCATGACTGTTCTGAGAATGTGTTTGCTTAAGTTTGGTTTGGGATTGGGGAGTATCCTTTTGATGCTTCTGTCCTTGGACATCGGAGGGAATAGTATGGGATGTTCTCCGAAGATGCCCATCGACGCTTTTCCGAATCAATGGTTGTCATACCTAGGGATGTCTAGCAGTGTTTGGCTAGGATATACCCCTGTTATATCAGACCCGATTCGGAAGGGTATTGAGACCGAAGGACCCGTGGTAGCAATGGGGATTCACGGGCCCTCAAGACCGGTGAGTTATATCCGTGAGAGGACGGGAATCACATTGTGGGGACCATTTATTGGAGGGTTGCATATGGCTAGACTTGGGCTCATGGGCGCTCGAGACCGGTGAGTTATATCCGTGAGAGGACATGAGAGCTTCCTGTTTACCATATGTGGATAACCAATAGGGTTGATGAGTCCGGTGAGTAATATCCGTGACTCTAGTGTGAAGGATACCGGAAAGGATCCCGAGAGGGGAGGAATGGAAGTATCTGGAACTGACTTGATGTAACTGACTAGATGACTTGCATTGGGCTAGGCTTTTCCCTGACATGCGCCGGTACTTATGCCAAATGGTTGTGAGAGAGTGTGTTGACTTAACCCCCTACTATGGTTTGTCCGAGAGGGATGCCCGGACCCACTACCAACAGGAGCCGTATGCGTGACCTACCCAAAGAAGTACGGTGCTATGACTTAAAGCATGTCTACCATAGAGACCAGCATACATTGAGTTAGATGCATTCATACTTTATCTGTTTCATATTGCATTGCATCATGCTATGTTTTGCCACATGTTATCCCTGAGTTATGGATTAACTACCTTACTGAGTTTCTTCGAAACTCATTCCTTTTTGTATATTCTTTGTTTAGATTATCCTACAGGTACAGATTATTATGACGAGCAGTACAGTGAAGCGCAAGCCGATGAAGCGTATTACACGCAAGGTGCTGGCGACGATCAAGATTACTCTGATGATCCCCCGGCGGATCAAGCTGCGTACTACTTTTGAAAACAACATAGAGTTAGAACGGATTCATTGGATTGACGAAGTCCACACTTATGAAGATGTTATCTATAAACTAGAAGATGCTTGATCTTAGTTTATTTCTTAGTACATTTGTTTCAGTTGTAATTCCTTTTAGACTTTCATACTACGTTCCGCTATATTGGTGAAGTGAGTTTCCGCCTCACTTTACCCTTTTTTGATATCATTGGATATCTGGTATCTTTTCCGCACTCTGATTATATTGATTATCCATTATTGTTTTGAACCTTATTTATAATATTAAACCTTGATTATTTCCTATTATGATTATGTTATTGTTTATGTGGGAGGATGATTTCCTCGATACTTGATCTTCGGGGCTGTGGATCACACTCTCGGGTATGCTAGTTAGGGTACCGGCTGGGAGGATGTGACAATTAGAAAATCTAAAATGCGGATTTTTCTTTAAGCATCTAGATTCTAAATTGTCTGGGTGGAAAGGGAAACTACTATCTCAAACTGGAATTTTTTTTATTTATTAAAACTAGCTCTTGCTCTCCCTATTTATGCTATGTCTTGTTTTCTATTACCCAAAGAATTGTGCACTCAAATGAACCAAAGGATTCACCAATTTTGGTGGGAAAATGACCAAGGTAAAGGAATCAACTAGGTTAAATGGGAAATTCTTTGTATGGGTAAAAGAGATGGAGGCTTGGGATTTAGGGAAGTGAATTGTTTTATCAAGGCTTTACTAGATAAACAACCCAAATTCATTATGGCTCAGGTCACGCAGACAAAGTATATCTTTTTTAATGCATGGTCCCAAATAATTGTTCTTTGGGTCAGAGAAGTATTTTATCTGGGAGGGACATTTTTAAACAAGGCCTTGTTAAACAAGTGAGTAATGGGGCTGATGCGTCCAAAATCTGCTCAGCCCTTAGATCTCCTGAGAATGACTAGAAAAATAAAGCATCGGATGTGGCCCGACCGCTGGGATCGGGAGTCCACCTCCGAAGGCTAAGTCAATTGATGAACTTAATCACAAACGGCTCTGCTAGAGCACAGAGCTAAGGAATGAATAACAAGAATACGATTCAAATAGTAAGCATCTGAGTGTTTTCGTCCGTCCTCTACCTTGTGTGTAGGTGATGTCTTATATAGAATGTACCTTTGAATCTCCTTCGTTGGATGTATTTGAGCCTTCTTCGGGTAGTTGTTGGATCTTAACTGATAGATCCGTTGAGTGATAGACTTCTACTAGTTTGGACTAGTAGATGACTCCTAGGATAACCCGACTGTTATCTGATGGTTATCCATATGATTGCGCTGATTGATAGCCGCCGAATTCTGCTAGCGGTCATTAGGTTGATTAACCTACTCCGAAAGTATCGGATTAGGGCGTGCTTGTGGCTGAGTTAGTTTTCTTCCTCAGCAAGCTATCTCTTGGACCCGGCTCGCTTGGAAGCGAGTCCATTCCCTTCATCTCGACCGGAGTCAAGGGTCGAACCAAGAATGAACCAAGTTCGATCATATTTTCTTTTCTTGGAATCTAACATACTTTCAGATTCCTGAATTCTTTCTGCAATGCTTGCACAATCTCTTGATATTTCTATAACCGAGGTTCCTTAACACCATACTCCCCTCTACTTGATTGACAATAAGCTGTGAGTCACTATAAATAGTTACGTCTGCTATCACCAATGCTTTTTGACAATCTAAGTCCAGATATAAGGGCCTCGTTGTTACTTTCTTCAAATGCAAACCTCAGTGTATACCGAATAATAAATCCTGCTGGACTCTTTAGGAGAGTTCTAGCCCCTGCTCCCTGCTTGTTACTCGAACCATCCACATATACCTCCCAAATGGTTGGGATAGTGGGCTCGACAATTTCTTCTATCGGTGCAATAGTTTCTACCACAAAGTCGGCTAGTGCATGGGCTTTGATTGTCGTTCGAGGCTTAAAGCTTACTTGGAACTCACTGAGTTCAACCGACCAAGCCACCATTCTTCCAGACAAATCAGGTTTATGAAGAACTTTACAAAGGGGAAAAGTAGTAAATACCTCGATTGAATGAGCCTGAAAATATGGCCGTAGTTTCCTAGTTGCTATCATAAGAGCTAGAGCCTGCTTCTCGATCTGAGAATACCGTGTCTCCGCATCAAGTAGTACATGGCTGACATAATAAATTGGCCACCGCTTCTTGTCTTTTTCCCGAACGAGTATTGCGCTGACTGCCGAAGGGGATGCTACTAAATATAGCCGTAAGATTTCTCCCTTCTCGGGTCGAGACAATAGCGGTGGTCTTCTCAATGTCTCCTTCAGTTCTTCGAAAGCTTTCTGACATTCCTCAGTCCACTTTTCCTCCTTACTGCCCCTCAAATCTTTGAGTGCTTTGAAAAAAGGTACGCACTTTTCTCCTAACTGTGAGATGAAACGGTTCAAAGCGGCTACTCTCCCCGTTAAGCATTGCATATCTCGAATAGTTTTGGGGGCTTCCATATCAATTAAAACCTGTATTTTTGCAGGATTAGCCTCAATACCTCTTTGTGATACCATGAAGCTCAAGAATTTGCCTGACGAAACTCCGAAGGCCCATTTTTCTGAATTTAGCTTCATTTGGTATTTTTGGAGCACCGAAAATACAGCCGTTAAATCTTCAATATGTTTTGTCCTTGCAATGCTTTTTACTAGCATATCATCCACATAAGCTTCGACATTTTTTCCAATCAAATCTTTGAAAATCTTGTTGACAACCCTCTGGTAAGTAGCCCCTGCATTCTTCAGGCCGAACGGCATGACTTTATAATAAAAACTTTCACGATCAGTCATGAAAGCCGTACACTTTTCGTCCTCCTTGTTCATCAACATCTGGTTATATCTTGAGTAGGCATCCATGAAACTCAACAGATCAATCCTAGGCAATGGGTAACAGTCTTTAGGGCAAGCCTTGTTGAGATCTGTGTAATTTGTACACATTCTCCACTTTCCATTTGCCTTTTTGACCATTACCACATTGGCCAACCAGATTGGGCATTCAATTGGTTCAATGAACCCAGAACTTTTCAATTTTTCAACTTCGCCCCGAACGGCTTTGTACTTTTCCACGGAGAAATTTCTCCTTTTTTTAATAACTGGTTTTATCTTTGGATCTATCCAGAGTTTGTGATCTGCAACATGCCGATCAATTCCTGGCATGTCATCTGCAGACCACGCGAACACGTCACTATTTTGTTGAAGAAAAGACTTCAACTCCCCTTTGAATTCTTCCAGCTGCTCCAACCCGATATAAGTAACTCTTTTTTCATCATCGGGATACAACTGGATTTGCTCCATTTTCTCTACTAGCTCGGGCCTTTGCATTTCTACTTCGTCCCGATCATCTCGTACCTCAATTGGTAGCACTGTCACCTTTCTTGGGCCCTCCTTGTCTTTTAAATATGCAACGTAACATTGCCGAGAAATTCTCTGGTCAGACGAAACTTGACCAATTCCCATCTCAGTCGGGAATTTTATCTTCAAGTGCTTCGTTGAAATGATAGTACCTAACTTCGACAAAGATGGTCTCCCAAGGATGACATTGTAAGCCGGGAGATCTCGAACTACTAAGAAATTTACCCCAACAGTAGCCTCTTTGGGGAAGCTTCCAATTGACAGGCAACTGGATCGATCCTTCCACTATTGCAGACGATCCTGCAAAGCCATAAGATTTGTGGATGATGGCTCCATCAAGTCTTCATCCACCTTAAGTTTCTAATAAGCTGCATAAGATAATAGGTCTGCAGCAGACCCGGTGTCAACTAACACCCTGTGTATCTCTCGGCGTGCAATCTCTACCTTGATGACTATGGCATCATCATGAGGTAAACAAACGCCTCTTTCATCTTCTTCGCCAAAGGTGATTGAACCCTCACCATTTATTCTCCGTAAATCTGATCAATTAAGGGTTGAGGATTCACTGCCACATGTTGGTTAGGTGTTGTGGGCCTAGCTGACCAATAAAAAGTTTGGGGATGGGGGCCGTAACATTTATCTCCCAAGTAAAAAAACAAAAACAAAGACAAAAAAAGAAAGGCAAAAAACAAACAGATAGGTTCCATGAATTAAGCTTGATATCATCTTTAAGCAGCTGACATGTTTGGGTACATATATGGTAGAAAATGGATGTAGTATATAGACAAAAAGAAATTTAGTTATTTGACGTGGCATCGCAATATTTAAAAGAGACATTTGAAAAAGTGCATATTGAATTTGAAATGAATGACATAAAAGATTTTAAGGCAAATCTAAAGAGAAGTGGTGAGAAAAGATACGCATGGCTTAAGCCTTGTACCTATATAACCTCAAATAGATTTAATTGAAAGACACTGATCTATATAACCAATTATTTATTAAAATAATACTTATTTTATTGTAATGTATATATTATACGTCGGGAAAATAGGAAAAGAACATGAATACATGCATGATAAAAGTACATTTTGACGGTGACATAATCATATCTTAAATTCAAATAATTTTTAAATATTATTAAAGATATATAATATATATATATTTTTGTAAACACTTTCAAGAATAATACGAGGAAGAACTAAAAGAAAATGTTAACTTTCATTTACATCAACAAAAGCGTCATTCCGATCTGTCCAGATTTTATATCAATTAATTAAGTTTTAATATAATTTGAATGACTAAATAACTAGGAGTGGCATGCTTAATACTTGGAGAGATGTTGCCAAATGGGATTTAATTTGTCAGATGTTTTCAACGGAAAACTTTCAAATCTCATATCAGCATTTTTGGAGGACGAGTGGGCACAAAGGATTGGAAGCTAGGATGAGCTACATGTGTTTTCTTCTTAAAGCAACAGGTTGTTTTCAATTTCATATGGGTTGCTTTCTTCTTCTAATTTTTTTTCTTCCTTTTTTCCTTTTTTTATTTTTTTTATTTTTTTTGGGTTGGGGGTAAGAAGAGGATTTTAGTAAAGAGACTTGAAATTCTTCTTTCTTGTTCTTCCTCTTTTTTGGCATAAACAGGCCAATGCGTTGAGTATGTCAATGACAATATCGTACGGGCCAGAGAGTCGAGAACACTGTTGTACCTAAATTGCATCTACCAATTGCGATTGTAGCACAACACGTGGTGCATAAAAGATGTAGTTGGTTAAAACCATTGGCATCTTCACTGATCATGTTACTTGTCAACTTGATCCTCATTAGTTTTATCAACATTCTCTTTGTTTGAACAAATGGTACCTATGCAATCAATGGTCCAAACTCAACAAATACTTGAAGCTGTGTTTCCAAATCCGGTGGAGGAATCGGAGGCTAGCATTCCCTAGGTCTTTCCATACTATAAGTACTCTGAGTTCTTTGATTTCTGCATTGTGCTTTTTATTTTCATTCTTATTGTGATAAATAGTTAGAGGAAGAAGCTTAACCTAAAATCTAGGAATAGGTTCTATGCTTAATATAAGTTTATTTGTCCTGTCTTTCTTTGGAAATTGTTGTGCCGTTATATATGAAAGTACTTAGTTGGAAATTGCTGAGCCTTTCTTTCTTCCTTGCCCCTTTATGGTTCATTCTGTTTGTGTATACTCTTGTCAAAATTACTGTTGTCCAGCCCCTCTCTTGGGGAGATAGGAGGTGGAAACACTTTAGTGTGGTCTGGAGTTCCATCTTCAGCTTGGTATCGGTATTCTTGGTTTTAATGAAGTTCATGATGTGGATTGTGAGGGGAATTAATGGAACTTTTACACAACAATGCTTAAAAAATAAAATAAAAACTGAGAAAGCATAAACCCAATCTGGTTTTATTTTGTGAAACAAAATGTCGGGATCACTCAATTCTTGTGGGAAAAAAAAAGTGTGTTCAACTAGTACTTAGTGATAAGCCAAGAAGGAAGTACAGGCTCTAAAGGGTTGAAGGGAGGGTTGTTGGTTCTTAATTCTATCAATTGCAAAGCTGAGGTGGTTCTGTCGGATAAGTCGCTATTCTTTGTTAGATGCTGAATGGAAAAAAGTAGCTATGTTGTTTGTTTCATCTATGCCCCTCCTAGTTATTCGGATAGGAAAGGTTTTTGGTCCATCTTGGCTTCCAATTTACGAAAGGTCTCGGAACCTTATGTAAAAATGGGAGACTTTAATGAACTATTTGAAGCATGTGATAAAATCGGGGGGGGGGGGGGTGTGTCACATCCACCCAACCGGTAACCCATTTGGAATACCGGGATGTGATCCACAGTCCAAGGATCAATGATCTGAGGTCCATGCCTCCCACATACACGGTAACATAATCATGAACAATAATAATCAATGGCAAAAACAATTAATACTAAACAATATGTATAAGATAGGATTAAATATATATCAGAGTGCGGAAGATAGATGATATCAGAATGTGGTCAAAATCATAGCAGTGAGAGAAGGTGTGGTAGCCACTCTCTCAAAGCAGCGGAAAGTAAAAGTAGTTAAGTACATGTCCAAGTATCACCAGAAGAATCCAATGCATGTTAATTTCAGGCCCGTATACTCCATAAACACATTGGGGAAATGGGGCACTACGCTAGGGTTTCTTCTACACTAATAGTAGTCTCCTCAACAATATGGATGAAGTAAACCCAACGTTGCCACTCCCATGTGGGGCTAACCCTGGTGTGAAACCCAGCCCTAACCTTGACCCGGAAACCTTGTTATTTGTAGGTCCGATGACCCGAAGTAAAGTAAGAAGTCAGCTTTGGGCCATCCCAGTAGAGGACTTGGTGTCTGGCTTTGAATCCATGAAGGTTGATGATGAGGTTCTATTTATGGAAACAGAATCCTGATGAAGATCTAATTAGTTGATGGACTTGGAGTGATCTCTATCTTGGTTTGAAGGCATTTCTACCTACTAGGTGAGTCACTTGACTTGTGTGCAAAACCTCTTTAGGTTTGGATTTGATCTGGGCCTTCAATTCCCTGTTTTGGCCTTGTTTGTCGCATTGGTCGATCGATTGGTCGATCGGCGCGACCAATCCACTCGACCAATGGGTGCTGTCTTTGGCAATTAGGTTGATTCTTGCTCTATTTAAGTCTAACCTCGAGTCCACTTCGTATTTGCTGCCTCCAAACCCTCTGGAACGAACCAAAGACCTCTGCAAGTCATCTCTCTTGCATCCTTGGAGTTTTCTTGGCGGATCTTCGTCGGAACTCTTCTTTTTGCATCAAAAGGTATGTCTACTCTCTCTTCTTCTCCTCCATCTTTGTTTTTCTTTCCTTTTTGAGTTGAGCGGAAGAGATGCTGCATCCTCTGTTGCAAACATCTCCGAACATGTTCTCATGATCATCCTAAGGATTTAAGGCTAGAACAATGATCTTAACCATGATCATTGCAAGCTTTTGAAGGATTCATGATCAAACCATGATTTAATCTCTGTTAATTTCCTAATCTGAATTCTGATCTCTTTGGATCTTCTTTCATTGATCATGTTAGTGGTTAATGGTTGTGTTTTCTTTCTATGATCCATAATCCATAGAATTCTAGTTGTTCTCTTCTACCTTACTATGTGTTCTTCATGATGCATGATAGTACATATATGGTAGGTTTTATTTCCTTATTTAGATTTATGCTTCTAAGCCTTATTCCATGAAGACCTATGCATGTTTTCATGTTTTCATTACCGAAAGCAATGATCCATCCTCCTATTGTTCTTGTCCTTGTTTTCTATTTCAAAATTCATCAAGATCCATGTTTGATTTATTTATGGTAACTTTTTGTTTCCTAATTTGGATCTTGATACCTTGATTTGATTAGTGTTTTGAGGTCCCCTATATGCTAGAATACTACTGATGTAGTCTACCCCTTGATTAGTACCCTTTTGAACCACCAAATTCGGATTCATATCTCAAAACTCTGATTTTATAAGTTATCGTCGCATTGGTCGACTGATTGGTCGACTGACCATTCGACCAATCCACTCGACCAATGAGTCAGAACTCCGATTGGTCTGCTTTGGATGTTTTGCTATATTTTCTGTTAGGGATCTTTCCTAATATGTTGTATATACTTGTTTAGGACCTTCTTCTCAAGTTTGCCAAGATCTTACTTGATTTCTTAGGATTCTTTGCGAGTTATAAAGGTAAGGATGGTTATTTCCTTAATTACATAGATAGCATGAATCTAGTTTCTATATTTGAATATCATTAATATGTTTCTTAAATTAGATTCTTACAATGATATACTACTGTTGCATAACTTTGATTACAGTAGCATTACTTATTCATATTGAATTGATTCATGTATGATTTACTTACCAATGTTATACAAATGATTGTAAATATTGATTTCTTTCCATATATGGAGTTACCATATATGTGATGATATGAATTGATGCATGTGTATGCTTACGTATGGTTTGGAAAGGAGAGGTGTCCTTTTGACACTTCTGTCCTTGGACTACTACGGGAATATTATGGGATGTTTCCGGAGATGCCCTCTGACACCTTCCTAAACTCGTTGGATGACATATATGGATTGTCTAGTAGTGTTTGGCTAGGATGTCCTGTTATGTCGACCCTAATCGGAGGGGTATTGAGACCGAACGACCCGTGGTAGCAATGGGGATTCATGGGCGCTCAAGACCGGTAACCAACCCGTGAGGGACGAATCACATTGTGGGGGCCATTTATTGGTAGGGTTGCATATGGTTAGACTTGGGCTCACGGGCGCTTAAGACCGGTAACCAACCCGTGAAAGGACGTGAGAGCTTCCCGTTTACCATATGTGGATGATCGATAGGGTTGGTGAGTCCGTAGTCGGGACTATGAGGACTCTAGTGTGAAGGATACCGGAAAGGATCGTCGGGGACGAGGAATGGAAGTATCCGGATCCGACTTGATGTAACCAAGTAGAAGACTTGCATTTGGCTAGGTATTACCCCGACATGCGCCAAGCTTATACCAAATGGTTGTGAGAGAGTGTGTTGACTTAACCCCCCGCCAAGGTTTGTCCCGAGGGATGAAGGACCCATTACCAATCGGTCGCCCGAGATATCTTAAATGGTTGGAGGGAATCCAAGATATCTTAAATGGTTGAGGATGTGAGTGGACTTTCCTAAAGAAGTACGGTGCTATGACTTAAAGCATGTCCGCTAATAGAGACTAGCATACATAGAGTTAGAATCATTCATTCATTGTTTGTCTCATATCATATTGCATTTATGTTTGTTCTAGAATTCTGCCATTTATGTTATTATGGATTTTAATCGCTTTACCGAGTTTCTTTGAAACTCATTCCTTTATTGTACAATGTTGTTAGACTATCCTGCAGGTACGGAATACTATGACGGTCCCTATGAGGAAGCGCAAGGCGAAGAGACATATCTCCAGGAAGGTGATTGCGGTTACCACAATTACTCTGAAGATCCCACGGGTGGTTATGCTCCGTACGATGCTTAGTCCGACCATTGAGTGGAAGCGTCCTTGTGCTATTTATGAGATCTACACCTACAAGGATGTCGTCTACAAAAGTGGAGAATAATTTAGTTACCCAATGTACTTGCTACTGGGATTAGCTTTTATCTAGTTTATTCTTTCGAGCTACTTTTCCGCTGGATGTAAAGTGGGATTTTTGCTTCACTTTACTTATCTGTTGACACTCTGATTATATCTATTATTCCGTTTCGTTTACGATTCATTCTTTCTTTATTGAATCTATGATTTATCTTCCGCACTCTTGTTATGGTTGTTCATGATTATGTTATTATTTATGTGGGAGGTTGATCACTCGATACCTGATCTTCGGGCTGTGGATCACACTCTCGGGTATGCCAGATAGGGTACCGGCTGGGAGGGCGTGACACCTGGTGCGTATAGTAATCCTCCTCGCCTCCAATATACGGATCCTCACCGACGCCACTACCCGGAGGGTAGTATGTGGAATCATAGTCCGCCTCAAGGGAGGTGCTATCGTAGTCCTCGGTACCTATAATATAATCTAAAAACATTTGCAAAAAAGAATGAGTTTGAAGAACTCAGCAAGGCAGTTATTCCATAATTAGAAATCATACACATTCAGAACATGGTATAATGCAATGCGATATGGAACATATGATACAAATGTGAGTCTAACTCTATGAATGCTAGTCTCTAGGGTAGACATGCTTTAAGTCATAGCACTGTACTTCTCTGGGTCGTCAGTCACTCTCCCATTTCCATATCTTTTTGGGAATGCCCGGGGAAGATCGGTAAAGTCATCAAAAACCGTGGTAAGGGGATCGGTCACCGCTCTCTCACATCACCATTTGGTCAAGTACTGGCGCATGTCACAGTAAAGCCTAGCCCAATGCAAGTCATCTACTCAGTCGGTCACGTCAGATTCAGATACATCCATTCCTCACCCTCGACAATCCTTTTCGGTATCCTTCACACTAGAGTCAGCGAAATCCCGGATTTCGGACTCATCAACCCTATTGGTCATCCACATATAGTAAACGGGAAGCTCTCACGTCCTCTCACGGATTGGTTACCGATCTTGAGCGCCCGTGAGCCCAAGTCTATCCATATGCAACTCTACCAATAAATGGCCCCTTTCAGGTATCCGTAGCATGGTTTATGTCCCCTACCGGATTGGTTACCGGCCTAGAGCGCCCATCCAACCATACACTACCACGGGTTGTTTGGTCTCAATGCCCTTTCGATTCGGGTCTGACATGACAAGGATAAACCTAGCCAACCAACTAGATAGTCCTATGTATGTCATCCAATAACCCGGGAGAGTGTCGATAGGCACCATCGGAGAACATCCCATACTATTCCCTCCGATGCCTAAGGACAGAAGTGTCAATAGAACACTCCCCAATCCCAAGTCAATACGTAAGCAATCACATATTTAAGTTCATCATCTTTCATGCATCCAATACATCTTATCATAAAAGTTAAAACATGATATTGAAATGAATCATCATAGACATAAGTAAACATGAATAGTAATGTAACATAACAAGAGTATAAAGATGATATATACTACTGTTCTAACACACACACACACACACACACACACACACACACACACATATATATATATATATATATATATAACAGTCTTATAGAGATTTAAAAGTAATCAAAAGGTTCCATTCATAAACAAAAACATAAATCATAAGTTGGTGATCTATATGTTTATGGAGATAACCATCCTTACCTTGGGTTGGATTGATGATGAATTGAGAGTACCAAGAAATAATCCAAAATAATTGTTAAGGCCCTAAACAAACATCAATAATAAGTTAGAGAAGAAATTAGGAAGATTGGATATCAATTGGATCAAAAGCTCGCCAAGGTTGTTGCATCAAGAACAACTTTGGTCGATGGTTTTGGTCGATGGTATCGACCAAAAGGATCGACCAAAATTTCCTTCGGGACAGAATGATGGATTTTGGGTGTTTTCATCCTAAATTTGTTTTCCGGTGTTTGGATCAATCTGAAACTTGGAGGAACACTTAACAACAGTAGTATGGACACTATAAGTCAAGAAAATTACCCAATCCAATGGTCCAAACAAAAAGCCCCAAATTGAGCTAACAAGTTCAAGTGACAAACATCATGGCATGAGTTGGGATTGATTCCATTGTCATGGAAATGGCATGTAATAGCTAGGGGAACTACTAGGATTTCGATTGGAATCATATAGAAGTGATAAACATGAACATAGCATGCCCTACAACTCAGTTTGGTACAAAGTGACATGATGTTAATAGAAGAATAGAGGAATACATAAGCTAGGCATGAGGTGGAGGCATAGCATCAATGGATGGCTAAGAAACTCATAGGTTAATCATGTGTAGACACTTGGAGTGGTGGTTGCAAGGTTGCAGCACCATTTCCAATGTCTCACCAGCAAGAAAGAAAAAGAAAAGAGTAGAAAATGGTAGGATAGAGAGTGGAATGGTGATTCATACCTTAGTGTGGAAGAAGTAGACAAGAATCAATAATAAACAATGAGTTTTTTATGAAGTGCCCTTCACATTAGCCAAGGAGGTGCCTTGGGAAGCTCTCCCCAAGATTTCAGGTGAGAAAAATGATTGCACAAGGCTCAAGGCTCGATGTCATAATAAATAGAATAGGAATATTCTATGGAATCTTTAACTTGGCAGACTGGGAAACTTTGGTCGATGGTATCGACCAAAAGGATCGACCAAAATGTTTCTCAGCAGAAAAACAGGTTTAGTTCAGCAACTTCAAGTAGGGATTTGAAAGGCTATACAAGGTCAATTTGAGTGAGGTTTTCTTCCACAATTCAATCAAGAAGTCTAGTTTCGGGGAATACCTTCGGATTGTGCACAAGAGGTCATTAGGTACATCAACGAGATCAATCTTCTCCGATGCGCAGACTTTCCTTAAACACTGATAATGCATTTAAGCAAGGGGTATCATCATCAATGTCCATAGGCTCAGTCTCCGAATCATGATCATCAATCAGAATGGTCCATAGGTCTCTTCTACCACCGCTTCGGGTCTTTGGACCTGAATACAATAGTGGATCCGGGTTAGGGTCAGGGTTAGAATAGGGCTGGATATTACAGGGTGTTTTGAGCATCGGAGCCATGCCAGGGGTTGAAAGGGAACATCAATGATGAAAATCTGGTAGAAATTACGGCACCCAGATGCTCGTTTACATGGACAAATAAGCAAAACCACCTATTTTGATAAAGGAAAATTTGGATAGGATCTTCTCTTCCTCAGGATGGCTCAGCTCCTTCCCTAATCAGCAGGTGGAAAAATTACCGGCTGCTGGGTCTGACCACAACCCCTTGATTCTCAAACCCTTGGGTGTAACCATTCACAATTGAAAATTATTCCACTTTCAAAATGCTTGGTTCTCACAGCCTTTGTTTTCCATAGATTTACAAACTGCTTGGTTAATAAAAATTTGTATATACCTTTCAACAAAAAATTGGCAATTTTGTATAGTTTTTTAGAAAATGGAACTGTTCAATGTTCGGCTTAGTGGATAACATCTTCCATAATTTGGCTCTCAAAGTCGATATCGTGGAACAGTACGGATCCCAATTGGGGGTCAATTCAGGAAAAGAAATAGACAATGGCATGGGTTTTGGAGGCAGAAGAAATGTTTTGGTTTCAAAAGTCACGAAGTATGTATATTTCAGATGGAGATAGGAATACTAGATTCTATCATCTAACAAGTAAAATTAATCTGCATAGGAGAGGTATTTCTACCATTAGAGATGGGGGATAGACTTTCTGAAATCCTTATGAGATAGTTGGAGTTTTTGCTAAGTATATGCAAAAGCTTTACCAATCTCTATTCACTCTTGACCCAGACTTTATTGAATGTCTCTTCCTACACATTAATCTGGAAGATAGATCTCTCTCTGAGACCCTAAATTTGGTTGAAATAAAAAATGCGGTGTTTTCTTTGGGACCCCACAAAACACCAGGGGTTGATGGATTTAATGGGTTTTTTTACCAAAAATCTTGGGATCTTATTAGTGAGGATGTTTTCAAATTTGTATATGCTTTCTTTTCTAGTGGAATCCTAACTCAGAGTGTTAACCACACCCTATTGTGTTTTATCCCAAAAAAGGACAATGCAACATTTGTTTCTAATTTTAGACCCATTAGCCTTTGTAATGTGTCATACAAGATAATTGCTAAGATCTTGGCCAAAAGACTGAAAATTCTTTTACCTTGGATAATTTCACCCTGTCAATGGGCATTTGTGGCTCAAAGATAGATCACGGACAATATCATGGTGGCCCATGAAATTTTTCATTACATGCACAAAACACACTATAAGAAAGGTTTTATAGCTTTAAAATTAGATATGTCCAAGGCTTATGATAGAGCAGACCAAGGTATTATAACCAAACTCTTTAAGTTCTTGGGATTTGATGATAGATGGTGCAGGCTTATCAATGAGCTAATCTCATCACCCACCTTCTTTGTCAAGATTAAAGGATCACCATACTCATGGTTTTCAGGATCACGGGGTTTGAGACAAGGTTACCCCCTTAGCCCCTACCTTTTTTTGCTTATAATGGAGGTGTTATCACGCCTCCTCAATGAGTATAAATCTCTGAAACTATTAATTGGAATAAAAGTTGGGAGGGGTGCACCGAAAATATCTCATTTGTTTTTTGCAAATGATACATTTCAATTTTGCAAAGTAGACACCGAAGAAGTCTTGGCTTTGAAAGCAGTTCTGGAATTATTCACTGACTTGACAAGGCAAGAGATAAATTTTGAAAAAAGTGGTGTGCTCTTTAGCCGGAATGCACCCAAAGAAGAAAGGAAGTTGATACTATCAATTTTAAAGGTATTAGAAATCAAGGGTGAAATAATATACCTAGGATCAAAGTTGATGCCGGGTAAGGCAAAAGCCAGAACGCAACAATCTGTGGTGGATCGAATGTCCAAGAAGATGACAATGTGGAAGGCGACAAACTTGTCATTTGTAGGGAGGGGCATGTTAATGCAGTCATCCATTCAATCATGGCGCTCTACCAAATGCAATGCCTAAGATTCCCCAAAACAATTTATAAAAAAATAGATGCAATTTGTTAAAGATTTTGGAATGAACAACCCCACAAAAGTAAGCAGTTGAATCTCATTGCCTCGGAAAAATTCTGTCAACCAAAATCCTTAGGTGGAATGGGGTTCAACAAAATGGAGGACTACAATTCGACGCTACTACTAAAGCAAGGATGGAGAATAATCTCAAACCCAAATGCAGTGTGGGTACAAGTCTTCAATACCAAATACTTCAAGGACCGAAGCTTCTTTGATCCTAAGGTATCTACAAAGAAAGGGTCATGGATTTGGAACAACATCACAAGCATCATTCCACAATTAAAGAGCATGGTGACTCGAACAATCGGGAACGGTCGGAGAACATCCTTTTGGTTCGATTTTTGGGAATATCATCAAGCACACAGCATGACAACAGAACCAGATTTCACCAGATGGCCACAACAGGAAACGGTGACAGATGTGGCGAATGAACTAAAAAGTCATAACAAGGAGATACTCTCAACCCCGATGATATCATTGCCAATTCTTCTCTCGGATCAAGAACATTCTTGGCCTTCTTCAATTTCTCCAAATGGAGAATTCTCGATCAAAATGGCATTCCGTGAAATAATTAAGCAACGTTTCACGACCCATGAATACCAATTCACGAATTGGTGGAAACATATGTGGAAACTACCAAGACACCCAAAATTTAAAGTTTTCTTTTGGTGTGTCTTAAATGCAAGATTACCGGTACGGGCAAAACTAGCTCAATGGTCACATACTCAATCAGAGTGTGCATTATGCGGAATGGAAGAGGAAACAACATGGGATATCTTAATCTCACATGATTAGGAAAAAATAGTTCATGCGGCAGGACCATTGAGGCTACGTACAGAAAATTGGACAGATATATCTATGCTAAGATGGTGTTACAACATGTGCTCACAATTAAACAAGGCTAATTTCCGATGGTTTATGTCTGTCTCATAATATCATGTTACTTCATTTGGAAAGAAGGAATGAAAGGGTGTTTAATCAGAAAACACCTAATCCCATAAAGGTGTTAGGAAACCTTAATCATTGGATTAAGGCTTTAAAACTACAAAGGGTGGAAGAAATCTTACATTTACCTAGTCACATTAATGAAGTAAATCCCCTTGACCAAGAAGACAATTGGTGCAAGAACATACCAAAAGTTAACAAAAATGTTTTAATGTGTGCAAAGATATCTAACCAGCAGCTAGGAGTAGCAGGATGGAGTACCGGGATATGCAAAGATGGACATCTACAGTCTGTCAATTTTGGAAAAGGAAAAATAAAAGGGTATTTTGGAGGCAATGCTAGTTGGGTTACAACTGGGAATGGATAAAGTAGCAAGAAGTGGGCTACAAATAGAAAACATATGGACTAATAATCTACAGGTGGCAGCTTTATTACCCTAGCCCTCAAGAGAAACATGTTCTCTTGGGGAATTACCTATGTTAATGGAACTGGCTAAGATAAAAGAAACTATGAAGTATGATAAATTCCCAACCCCAGTGCTTCAGACCTATTTTGAAAAGTATGCAAATATAGCAGCTAATCAGGTGGATGATTTTATTCATCCAAAAAAAAAATCAGGTGGATGACTGTAATAGAACAATATCTAATATTTGTAAGTGCTTTTAGTACTAACTTATGAATGTTTAATTTTATTTCATCGTTAAAAAATAATAATAATATATAAAAAAAAATTCTCTTTGTTCACTCTATTGAATAAATAGTTTTAACACTGGGACTAATTTGTAAGAGAACCTCCAAGGTAGATCTATTGTTCTTAATCACTGAGCTTGGGTTCAAGATCTTCGCTTTAAGGTCGGGTGAAGGCCAAAAGCAAACTTGTGGTTAGTGTTTGTCTTGTCAAACCTATCTCTGATTATTATTATTTTCCCTTGATCTCGTCCTTGATGTTGTCTATGACTAATCTTGTTTTTTTTTATCTTACTAGTCCTAATATTGGCTGTCATATTAACCTTGGTTTATGCACTTGTATTGATCATGAATTGTTTCAACCCTGAGACTCCATTTAATATTATTTTTTTCTCTTTATTTTTAGTCATATTTGATAGAAACTTGTAAGTTTTTTTTGCCTCTTTATTTTAAGCATATGTTGTATATAAAAAGAATGCATTATTCATACCCTCATGCATATGTGAAACACATGGCTTTGCAAGGAATGAAAATGACTTTGTTTCTCCTCCATGGTAAAGAGACAATCTTTTGTTTTCACCATAGGATTAGGGAGGGGTGTTTCAGAAATTATTGTTCCCTAGGGCTAATCACAATCTTAAGTTATATATTCATCAGAAAAAAGAAAATTATGATGTTAAATTAACAATCATGGGATAAGAAGTTAAAAACCAACCAAAAGCTAAAATGAAATGTTTGAGTTGAATCAGTCCAAAATCATTTATTAAATCATAATAATATAACTTAACGGAGAATCTTATAATGTGTGTAGAAAGAAGATTCTTTGAGCAGATAGTACCAAAGGAGCACACCGGAAAGCTACTGCAAAATAATATTGAATTTACAAGATCATTAAGCTCAACTCCTTGGAAGAAAGAAATAGAGCCATTTGAAAATCCTACCCAGTGGCATATACACAAGGATTGTAGGAATTGTAGGCCCAACATTGTCATGTTGTTGGAAACAAAACAAGATGATGCTAAATTGTACAGAGTGTCAACAAGGATGTTGCATCTTAATAATGTGTTTTCTGTTAATCCTATAGACTTGTCGAGTGGTATTGGTTTGCTTTGAAATGGTAATGTTTCTATCACTGTCCTTTCTTTTTCATCTAACATTTTAGATTTGCTTATTAAGTTTTGGTTTTTGATGCCGAATTTAGGATTACTTTGGTATATGGCCACCCTCAACTAGAGGAACGAGAGAGAATACGGTATGAACTTTCACATGTGGGATCATCTATAAGTTCTCATTAGCTTGTTCTAAGTGATTTTGATGAGATATTTTGCAATGAGGAAAAATAGGGGGTGGGGGGGTCCCAAAACCACAAGCACAAATGGATCAATTTAGAATGGCCATTGAGAGTTGCAATCTATTGGAAGTCAAATGCACTGGACCTAAATTTTCTGGTCAAATAAACGACAAGGAAGTGATTTAGTCAAGGAGTGTCTTGATCGAGCATTTGTTCATTTGCAATTCCTTGACTTATATGGTAGTGTCCAAGGTCATAGATATGTTATGGTGGGGTTGGATTACATTCGTTTTGAGGTTTCCCTAAATTCAGCAAACAAAGGACCTATGAGATTTCATTATGAAACCAAATGGAAAGACCACCCTGACCTTACCATCCAAATTTTCATTGGTTGGAACTCACCCAATATTGGCTCCCCTACCTACAGACTTCATCAAAAGATCAAGAATTGCACAAAACTCATAAGGCTATGGAGTAAAGATACTTTCCATAATGCCTCAAAGGAAATCTTTTTGTTATCTCAACTGTTAGAAGATTGTTAAACCAAATCTTTTTCTGAGGATTCTGCTAAGGAAGAACTAGAACTGAAACAAGAAATTGAGAAACAACTTCTAGTAGAAGAAATTTTTTTGTGCTAGCGATCTAGAGTCCAATGGTTGAAGAAGGGTGATAGGAATACAAAACCTTTTCATGCTTCCACTACACAAAGGAAGCATGAAAATTCTATCACAAAAATTAAAGAAAGACTAGGTAATTAGATATCTGAGGACTCTCAAAATCATTATGAAATATGGTCTCATTTTAATTCCCTTTTCACAACTTCTTTTCCTATCCCTCCCCGAGAGTTTCTCAATAGTACTTTTGCTTGCATTACAACTTCAAATAATTCTCTTCTATGTTCCCCCATTTCTCCTAATGAGATTAAGTGAACTCTATTCCAAATGAAGGGCACCAAGGCTTCTGGATATGATGGACTCCCTATTAGATTCTTTCAAAGATATTGGGACATAATTGGCAATGACCTCACCCTTGTTATACAACACTTCTTTCATAGGGTTCATATGTTGCAAAGCTTTAAAATAAAATTATCATCTCCCTCATTCCTAAGAGAACTCATCCTCAAGATGTCTATCACTTTAGACCCATCAGTCTATGCACTATTCCATATAAAGTCATAGCTAAATGTTTGGCTAATTGATTAAAACCCATCTTGAGGTCTATTATTAGTCAGACTCAAGTGCCTTTGTTCCATGTAGAGCCATTTTAGATAATATTTATTTTGCTTTGTATTTACACTTTACATACAAATTCAAATCAAATTTTGGGTATATGGCTCTTAAACTAGATTTTTGCAAGGCCTATGCCAAATTAGAATGGTCATACATTAAACGCACTTTGAGATATATTGAGTTTGATGCTAGATGGGTTCAATGGGTTATGCAATGCATCACCATTGTTGAATGCTACATCAAAATAAATGGTGTCCTTTCTAGGAACATTGTGCCACAAAGAGGAATCAACAAGGTTGCCAATTAAGTTCCTAAATTTTTATCCTCTACCAAGAGACTCTCCCACAAAGACTCAATTCCAATATAAGGATTCCTAGGCTGTCTAGCTTTAGGCGATCTCGCTTTGCCCTGGAGATTAACCATTTATAAATTTTGCAAATGACAGCATGATTTTCTCCCCTATATCTATCTCAAATGCATCATAGATTAATATTTTGTTGCAAGATTATGAACAAGTCTCTGGCCTCCACATCAATTCAAAAAAATCGATTATTCTGATTTCCACCGACCTCAGGACTGATATAGTTTCTACTTTTGATATTAAAGAGGTCAATTCTCATGGAACTTATTTGGGTCTCCCCTCTTATAATGGGAAATCTAAAGTGCATATCTTTTCTTTCATTTTGGAGTGTCTAGATTCTAAATTATTTAAGTGAAAGGGAAAATGGTTATCCCAAGACATAAAGGAGATTTTAATCAAAATCAACGGCATTTTCTCTCCCTATCTATGCTATGTCATGTTTTTCCATACCCAATGAACTCTGCAATCAAATGAACCAAAAGTTTTGACAATCATGGAAAATGACTTGGGTAGGGGAATGCACTAAATGGAAAACCATGTGGAAGGGCAAAAGAGATGGAGGCTTGGGGTTTAGGGATGTACACTTCTTCAACAAAGCTCTCCTTGCCAAACAAAGTTGGAGACTCTTGACCAACCCAAATTCATTATGGGCCTAGGTAATGCTGCCAAAATAAATCAAGGACATTCCTTTCTTTGAATGTCGTGTCCCAAATAATTGTTCATGGGGTTGGAGAAGTATTCTGTCAGGGAAGGATATCCTCAAACAAGGCATTGTTAGTGTCGCATCCCCCAAGCCAATACCCTATCTGGATTACCCGGGGAAGTGATCCACAGTCCAAAAGATCAAGTTTAGGAACGATCATATCCATTTAGCACAATAACATAATCAAAAGCAAGAAAATCATTGTATTCTAATAAGTTAATAATGAATTCAAAAATCTCAAAAGGATCACTAGAATATCGTCAATTACATCCAATCACACTGGTATGCTTACTCCACAACTTGGGTCTCTGTGCTCTGCTTCGTGTCTGTCTAAACAATCTAATCCACATCTTCTCTCTTCTTCATCTTCACCTTGCCCTTCCTTTTGGACCATCATCATATTCCAAACTCAGAATCTCGTTTGTACAAGGGTGAGTTTTGAAAACCCGGCGTTTCCTTCTTGCGTATTTCAAACAACATAATGCAATATGGTATGAGACAAACAATGAATGTATGAATCTAACTCTATGTATGCTGGTCTCTTTTGGCGACATGCTTTAAGTCATAGCACCGTACTTCTTTAGGAAGGTCTCATCACACAAGCCTTTTAGTAGTGGGTCCGGCATCCCTCGGCATTCCATGGTTGGGGGTATAGGTCACCGCTCTCTCACATCACCGTTTGGTCTAAGTCTGGCGCATGTCGGGGTAGCCTAACCAATGCAAGTCTCCTACTCGGTTACATCAAGTCAATCCAGTACATCCATTCCTCGCCCCGGCATCCTTTCCGATATCCTTCACACTAGGTCCTCATAGTCCCCGACTACGGACTCATCAACCCTATTGGTTATCCACATATGGTAACGGGCTCTCACGTCCCCTCACGGGTTGGTTACCGGTCTTGGTGCCCGTGAGCCCAAGTCTATCCATTGCAACCCTCCGATAATGGTCTCCACAATGTGATTCCGTCCTCTCACGGGTTGGTTACCGTCTTGAGCGCCCATGATCCCCATTGCTACCACGGGTCGTTCGGTCTCATCCCCTCCGATTGGGTCTGATATCGAGTATCCTAGCCAAACACTACTAGGCAGTCCTAATATGTCATCCAACAATTTAGGAAAGTGTCCAGGGCATCTCCGGAACATCCCATTATTCCCGTAGTAGTCCGGCGAAATGTCAAAGACACTTCTCCTTCCCAAACCATACTTAAGCATACACAAGCATCAATCCATAACATCACATATATGGTAACTTCATATATGGAAGGAAATCAATAATAACATTCAACTTGTGTAAAACTTGTAAGTAAATCATACATGAGTCAATTTAATATAAACAAGTAATGCTACTGATATCAAGACAGTACAACAGTAGTATATCATTGTAAGAATATAATTAAGGAAACAAATCAATGATATTCAAATATAGAAACTAGATTCATGCAATCTATGTAATTAAGGAAATAACCATCCTTACCTTATATAACTCGCATTGGATCTTAGGGAATCAAGTAAGACCTTGACTAAACTTGGGAAGAAAGTCCTAATCAAGTATATATATCATATTAGGAAAGAAACCTAGAAGGAAAGATATCAAAACATCCAAAACAGACCAAATATGAGGTTATTGTCCTCATTGGTTGATTGACTTGGTTTTCTGCCTCAGTCGACCACCAGAGACAGTGGCCTTCAAAATCGGAGTTTTTAGAACATAGACCGAATTTGGTGGTTCAAGGGTACCAAACAAGGGGGAACTACTATGACAGTATCCTGTATATGAGGACTTCAAAACACTAATCAAATCAAGTCTTCAAGTTACAAATTAGGAACCAAAAGTTACCATAATTAGATCAATCATGGTTCTTAAAAATCATGGACAAGAACAATAGGATGATGGGTCATTGATTGTGATCAAGAAATCATGAAAAACATGCATAGATCTTCAAGAAAAATAGATCTAAGACTGAAGAACATGAATCTAAATAAGGAAACAAACTTACCATAATTGTATCGGTCATGGTTTTGAGAAGTATGATCAGAGAATAACTAGAGATTGATAGGTTACAACTTTGTAAAGACACGCGATTGACTACTAATATGATCAATAAACAGATCTAAGAAGATCAGAATTTGAATCTAAAGATGAACAAAGACAAGATCATGATTTAGATCATGATTCCTTCAAAAGCTTGCAATGATATCATGATCATTGCATTAGCCATTAATCCTTAGGAAATCATGAGAGACGTAGAGGGATGTTTGCACGGATGCAGCATCTTCTCTCTGTCTCAGCCCAAAGGAGAAAATCAGAGATGGAGAGAGAGAGAGTGTAGACATACCTTTTGATGCAAGAGGAAGAAGATTACTTGAGTTCTTGCGAGGGATCAACCAAGGATGCAGGAAATTGATTAGAATGGAGTTCTAACTCGTTCCAGGCTTAGGAGGCGAGGAGACAAGTAATCCCGAGATTGGACTTAAATAGAGCAAGAAAGACCTAAATCTGGAAAACAGATCTCATTGGTCGATTGGATTGTTTACTGGCCAAGTCGACCAATCAGTCGACCAATGGAGATAGCAAGGTACAGATTGCACTGTTTTGGTCATAACTTCTTCGTTTGAAGTCTGATTGATCCGAAATTCGAAAGGGAACTTCACACAAACATACTAAGACTATCTAGCATGAATTTGACATCATCCATGGTCCAAAAATCAGTACTTTATAAATTGGGAACATGAGTTTCTAAATTGGAAACAACATGGTTCTCATTGCAAACTCACCATGGATTCAAGGGAAGAATTAGAGAGAACGAGGCTTCACTCTAATGGAATATCAAGAACATATCAGAGGCAAGAATAACTAAATATAAAATCAAAGGAATACTAATCCTAGAATGAGAGGAATCAAAAATAGAAACTTACTAGAATGCTTATATCAATGGTCAACATAGAAGGCTAAAATGGCTAGAAAGAAAGGGAATTGATTCAAAGAGATGAAATACATTAGAACAGCAGTAAAGGCTAAGATCAAACATGTTAAACATTAATTAGAAAAGAAGCTACAGTAAAATGATCATGCTGTCCAAAATTCAATCAAAATCTGTGAAGAATTGAGGAGATTCACCATGTGGTTTCAAGGAATGCATAGAGTGATTGGGAGTTCACTCCGAGAAATAAGGAGATTAGAGGATAGGTAGTTACAATAGTGTAACACCTTCTCCACAACCAAAACATCAAGATAGAACTGTAAGAAGAAGAAAAGAGAGAAGAAGGAGATAAAACATTGAAATCAAGGTCCAACTTCAAGGTGTAACATTAAACTAACCTTTCTTCACCCAAAATAGATAGGGTGTCCTGGCTAGGTTTGGGCCGGATTTAACAGTTAGACAAGTGGAAAATATTTCTAATTTGAATATTTTTAGTCACCCATGGATCCCCTCTTTGCCTTTTCATTGCATTAGTAGTACCCCCTTGGGACATAGCCCAATTTGGGTGAATAAGCTTATTGATTGGGATACTCATCTTTGGAAATTATCTTTGTTTCAATCTTTATTTTCTCCAGGTGAGGTCAAGCTATGCTAACTACCCTTTTATTGTCTCCTAATACTTTAGACTCTTGGATTTGGGGCAAAGCTCATTGTGAAGTCTGCTTGTCATCAATGTTTAGCTATAGTTAATGACCTAAGTAATGTAGTTTCTTCTTCTTCTTCATCTGAGTATTGGAAATATATTTGGCAAATGCCTACCCTCCCAAAGATTAAACTTTCTATGGCATTCCTCATATGAGGCTATGGCAATTGGGAGCTCCCTTTTTTTGAGGAATCTTTCAGTTTTTACCCCCTCTATCTAATTTGTGGCCATGGTTTGGAGAATGTATGTCATGCTTTGTTTTTCTATTTTCATGCAAATAACTCTTGGTGATTAGCCCCCTCCCTTCGTATTAATACATCCCTGATTTTCTAGGGACAAATTAATATGATTGGATGGAATTTATCAAAATAAAGTTTAATGGTGTGACAATTTAACTTTGGTGAATCAAATGTGGAGTGCTTTATCTTGGGGCATATGGAACACTAAAAATGAGTTCTATTTAAAAGGGTTGATGCTTCCATAATACATACAATGACTACATTCTCTTATTTATGTGCAGATATACAACTTCACATTATAGAGTCTCAAAGGGCTCGTGGGGAACCTTATCCAAGGCCAAGTTATATCATTACCAACGAACTTGCTCTCTTTCAAATTTTTGTAAATGGATCATGGGATAATACCTCACATAAAGAAGGTAGAGGTTGCATTATATGGGATTACAATAGCGGTTTTGTGGTGGCTCAAAGCAAATGGGGACATAGTTCTTTGGAAACTAGAGTTGAACTTGAAGCCATTAGAGATGGCATTCTCCTTGGCTTTTCTTTAGGAGTTGTCGATTTGCAGAATTCATTCAGATTGCTTACCTATGATTTTTACTTTCCAAGGTCTCCAATCTTCTTTAGATTGGATGAGTTTTAGTTTAGTTAGGGAGATTTTGAGACTTTGTTTTTTGTTTAGTAGGGTTTTGTTTAGTTATATTCCTAGAGTTGACAATGGTTTTGTTGATTTTCTTGCTAATGGTGCTTGCAGATTCTCCTTAAGCGAATTTGGTGGGGTATACTACCTTTGTTTATCGTGGATTCTTGTTTGTATAGGTCTTTTGACCTAAATTCTTTCATTTAATATATTTATGCTTTTTCTGTTTTGGCCAAAAAAAAAAAAAAAAAAAAAGGCTTATAACACTCCTCCAATTTCTTGGGACATAATGGTAAGGTACAAAAGCATGACACTATGTTAGGATTTTCAAATTTATTCAAATACTATGGTTTAGGATTTAGGGATACTTACAACATTATATTAAGTAAAGAAAGCATGACATTGTGGTAGGATTCTCTTCAGATACTATGACTTAGGATTTAGGGATACTTGCAAAATTATATTAAGGTAAAAAAGCATGACACTATGGTATGATTCTCTCTCTCTCTCTCTCTCTCTCTCTCTCTCTCTCTCTCTCTCTCTCTCTCTCTCTCTCTCTCTCTCTCTCTCCCCCCCCCCCCTTTCCCTTGTTGCCCTCCCATATTTGATGGAATTGGTATTCCAAATTTGAAGGCAAATTAAGGAACCAAGGAGTAAGGTTTAAGTATCGGTATCAAGTATCATATTGGTTAGACAATCTTAGAAGGCATATCATCTTGTATCTAGTATTGTATCCTACTGGTCAATACATTTTGGTGTAATCCAATTCATACCCTTGGGGCAAAAAAGGAGATGTATTGATATGTATCGTACCTACTATCACACCCACCCTACGGTATCGGATTCACCCCAACTATCCATGAGTGTGATATATAGCCACAAGATCTCAGTTACACTATCCGTAATAAATAAGGCACACAATCCCATAATCATGAGCAAGAAAGGACAATTCAATAATTAATAAAGGTTCTAAAATCCCATGAATGAATATAGAATGAATCAAATAAGAATGTAAAAGAAGAAGCTAAATTAAAAATGTTTCATTATTGTTTACATTTATCTTTTAGCATTTTAGGGTATTCCTCTTCAATTTTTATGAAAGGAGTCCTAAGACCCTCTAGTGCTCTATTCCCATCAATGAGTATCGTAAGAGCACTTCATGCATCCACAAGAAGTTTGGTGCTCATCATAACCAGTTCCCACTAGCATCTCCATATCTCTTTGGTGGAGTTTTCCCATAGATATGGGGCTTCTTCTATATAACCATCTGAGAAAGAAAACAAGAAATCGCAAGGGTTGAGTTCTAACGAACTCAGTAAAGCAACAATCACATACATATTCCTCGATCACATAGGATTAAAGAAATGAAGTGACGAAATGCTATGTTATAAATGCGTCTAGGAACTCTAACTATGCAAGTCTCTATCTAGGCAGACATGCTTTAAGATATACATCAGTCCTCCTCTAGATAGGTCTCATCACTCTAATTCCTCACGACTCCCAAGTCATCTTTTGGAATCTCAGGTAAGGGATACGGTTCACATCATCAACCATGGCTAGGGTACAAGTCCACACTCTCTTTGTAACAATCCCCGTATTTCTAACCCGGAATCCATATTGCAAGTCCGAGAACCCGAGGGTCTAGTTGGATTAATTTGTGGAGTGTCCGGATAGAAGTCCATGATCCATACCCTAAACCCATGGATCTAGATTCTCTTGATGAAGAACCTGCTTTCTTGAGAAGTTGGATCTCTGGTTGAAGGCATGTGGTGGTTGGAGATGTCCGGAATGAAGGTAAGACCTCCCCCATGTGTTGATTAGGGTTAAATTGTACTTGGGTTTCAACCCTCGGAGTCAAGCACCCTTGTATAGCAATATACTAGGGCGCAGTTGCTAGTGGTGGTTGATTGAACCAAGCGACCGCCACAAGTGACCGCCAGGTTCTGCTTGCGGGAAGATGCCCTATTTTGCCCCCTTTTTGTTATAAATAGTAACCCTCGCCCTATTAACACATTATTATGTTCGGGATTGCTATTTTGGGCGATTAGGCAGTAGTGGAAACGTGCTGGAAGGTGAGCGAAGTGCTACTAGTGATCTGGAGATATCCCTCTGCTATATTTGGTGATTCTAGTTAAGGTAATGAATCTCCATCTCCCATTCTCTTCTTTTCAAATTCTAATTGATATGAACCCATCCCCATTTTGTTAGTGGTTACCCACTTGGTTAGTTGTAGCTCTCTTTCCAATATTCTTGATGGGATCCTGTCCAGAAACGAATCCCCGCATTTGTTAAATGGATGGATCTAATCAAGGGGAATGTTTTGGGTATTAGATCTGTGTTAATTTTAGGGTTTCATGTTAACCCTTTGTTATAGACCTATTAAGATTGAAATTCGGACTAAGATCATCCCAAAACGGATTGAAATCGGATGATCAAAGTCTGATTTTCGGAGTTGGAAACTCTCTATTTTTGGGGCGGTCACTAGTGGCGGTCGCTCAACCTAAGCGACCGGCCCAAGTGACCGATTGGTTTCCAATGACTGTGTAGGTTTGATTTTGGCTTTGATTTGACTCTTGACTCTTATACATTCTTGTAACCCTATGCCTAGGTATCCTCTGTTTCTACTAAAAGTCTTATAATTGTTATTGGTTTGCATTCTAGAGGACTTTTACTTATTTACAAGTAAGGACATGCATTCTTATTTATATGCAATTACATATACATGATGGTTCAGCTATTCTATTTACTATTCTTTGATCATGTATCTTACTGTAATTGTATAAAGCATGTGAATCTTATTGTATACTTGTTGTTGGTGGTGTTCCTTAATGTACTTCATCTTTTATGATATTGCACAAATGTTTTGGTATGATAAAGAGTGATGTAGTGTAGTTGTGATGGAAGGGGTATTCCATTGGGATATCGTGGCTGTAGATATCAGAGGGTTGTGGTATGGGACACATGCTCACTGATGCCTCCAGCACTATCATGATTACTGGATGACATACCTAGGGAGTCTAGAACTGCATGGCTAGGTACCCTACATACTATTACCCTTTCGGCAGGGGAATTGAAGCGGGGTGAACCGTGACAATGGTGACGTGACTCTATTTCATCCTACAACGGAAACCAGTCAGTGCGAAGATTAGTGGTCCACTATTGGTCATGCAATGGTAGGGTTGCATATGTTAGGGTTGGGCTCATGGATGTCCAAGGAGCGAACCGGGTGTCGTGAGGAGTCATGAGAGCATTCCACCCCAACAATATGTGGATGACCATAGGGTTAAGGAGTGGAGTCCAACAGCGGTAACCAAGTGAGGGTTCTCACTCCTAGGTTGCGAATAATACTGAACCGAGTTGGTTGGTGCTATAGGGGAAGTATCTAGACTCCATATAGTATGTTACCATTATGACTTGCATTGGATTAGAAACCTCGACATGCGCCAATTGTCACATCCACCCAGTCGGTATCCTATTTGGCATACCCGGGATGTGATCCACAGCCCGAAGATCCAGATCGAGTGGCCATGCCTCCCACATACACAATAACATTATCATGAACAATATAACCAATGTTTAAAGTAAGCAATAAACAGATCAAGTGAATAAGAAAAGATAATCAATCAGAGTGCGGAATTTATCAAGTATTAATTCACATAAAGTAACCTAAAAGGGAAAGAGTGATCAGGAGTCACTCCTTCAATAATAGCGGAAAAGTGGTTAATCAAATTTAGTTACAACCAGTCTTAAGAGTAAATCCATAAGAGTTAAAGACAATATATCCAAATGTTTAACAGTCATCCAGGGAAATGGGGCACTACGCAAAGGTTTCTTCTATCCTAATGATTGTTTCTTCATAAGTATGGATGAAGTGAACCTAGCGCAGCCACTCCCTCACCATGGTGGGGCTAACCCTGGTACGAACCATAATCCTCCTCGGCACAATAATCTTGACTCTCATCGTAGCCATCACCCAAAGGATAGTATGTGGATCATAGCTCGGGTCGTAGAGTGCGCCATCAGAGTCTTCTACACCTGCAGGATAATCTAACAAATTGCACGAAAGGAATGAGTTCAAAAGAACTCAGCAAGGCAAGTTGTTTCATAATACACAATTCATACGATACAAGTCACGAAATGATGCAAGATGATATGAGACAATGATGATATATGATTCTAACTCTAAGTATGCTAGTCTCTAAGGTAGACATGCTTTAAGTCATAGCACCATACTTCTTTAGGTCGTCTGTCACTCCCCCTCAATCATACAAAATATCTTGGGTCTGCCGGGGTAATTGGGTAAAGTCCTCATCAAAACCATGGCTGGGGATTAAGTCACCACTCTCTCACATCACCATTGGTATAAGTATTGGCGCATGTCACGGCGAAGCCCAGCCCAATGCAAGTCATCTACTCAGTCGTATCATGTTAGATTCAGATACTTTCCCTACGGCACCGACCAACTCGGTTCTGTATCCTTCACACTAGAGTCAGCGTATCCTATGGCACCGACCAACTCGGACTACGGACTCATCAACCCTATTGGTCATCCACAAATGGTAAACGGGAAGCTCTCACGTCCTCTCACGGGTTGGTTACCGGTCTTGAGCGCCCGTGAGCCCAAGTCTATCCATTTGCAACCCTACCAATAAATGGCCCCTTTCGGGTATCCACAGTATGGTTTAAGTCCTCTCACGGAGTGGTTACCGGTCTTGAGCACCTATCAACCATACTCTACCACAGGTCGTTCGGTCTCAATACCCTTCCAATTCAGGTTTGATACAACAAGGATAATCCTAACCATACACCTAGACAATCCTATGTGTGTCATCCAATGACCCAGGAAAGTGTCGATGGACACCTTCGGAGAATATCCCATACTATTCCCTCCGATGTCCAATGACAGAAGTGTCAGAAGGACACTCCTCAATCCCAAGTCATACGTAGTCATTCA
Organism: Hakea prostrata; assembly: GCF_041222555.1. Classification (NCBI taxonomy): domain Eukaryota; kingdom Viridiplantae; phylum Streptophyta; class Magnoliopsida; order Proteales; family Proteaceae; genus Hakea; species Hakea prostrata. The sequence goes on from NC_142606.1 coordinate 52,204,118, forward strand.
CAAGTTCAATCTCATCATATCATATCAATTCAATAATTCATCACATAATTAAAGACATGTCATAACATGATTAATCATATACATAATCATAAAGGATAATTAAGCATGATATTCCGAATGACATATAACATGCAATTACTAATAAAATGCATATAATAGTCATGCATGGTTAAGGAGTACACATAGGAAATATATTCACTGAGTTCTCAAAGTATAATCATGTTTACATAATCAATGTACTTGAGTTAACGACCGTCCTTACCTTAATCGAGTCATAAATAAAATCAATGATCACCAAGAATAGTCCCAAAAGTCAATGTTGGTACCCTAGACAACATACAAGTAACATCAGAGAAGAAAACAATCGAATCGGAGGTCAAACGAATCAATTCGGCCAAGTACAGGGATGTTACCATCTCTTAGTTGACTAGCTTGGTCGTCTGTCAGTCGACCAAGGCAGTCGACCAAGACTTGTTAACCATGGGCAAAATTGAAGACTTGATCCGAAACTGACCTTCTGGTGCTCCGATCGACACGAAATTTGGAGGGCGTGATTATAACAATATGAGGACACTACACATTAAATTTCATGACGATCCAACGGTCCAATTATAAATACCAAAATCGAAGCCCTATGTTTTATATGATAAATATCAAGAATCGAATTGGAATTGATTGAAATTGTAAATAATGATGGGAATCAATCAAGGGAGTGCTAAGAATTAAATTAGAATCAAGAATTTATAATAATCTAGACCTAACATGCATTTACATATCAGTTTGAATCAAGACTAGGTTAAAATGAAAGAAATTAAAGAAATGAAATGTAATCAATCTAATTAGGAGCATAACATAGCAAGAGTGGGGTGATAATCATGGAATTGAAAGGGGGGGAACTCATGGTTAAGTGTTTGCAAGGTTGCAGCACTTCAACCATGGTCTTAAGGTCATAAATTGATAGAAAAATGAATAGATTAGAAGAGGAATAAGAGGAATCATACCTTGAGTTATGATTGAGGTGTAATACTAATGATTGGAGTCAAAGATCTTCACAAACACCAAGAAAAGCCCAAGAGAGTATCCAACCTCGTGCTCTGGAGTGCCAATGATTAGTTTAGGTCCTCATTCACAAGTTCCAAAAAGAAAGGGGCAAAATGGGAAGTAATTTTGTAAGAAATCCATTACTGCTGGTCGACTGTTAGTCGACCAAGGCTTGACAGCAACTTAGAACAGGGAAATGGAAGGCCAGACAGATCCAAATTGAGTTGGGTTTTCTCCTACAAGTCAATCAACAAGTCTAGTTTCAAGAAATACCTTCGGATTGAGCACGGGGGTTCAATAGGTGCTTCAACTAATTCAATCTTCTTTGATGCGCAGATTTTCACTAAACACTGACAATGTGCTCAAGTAAGGGGCATCATTGTCAATGTCCATAGGCTCTGGATCAAGCATCGAATCTTCAACTAAGAAGGCCCACAAGTTTCTTCTACCTCCACTTTGGGTCTTCGGACCTGCAACAGTATAAAATCCGAACCGGGTCAGGGTTAGGATAAGGCCGGATTTTACACCAGTATTCATTACTAATGGTCATGGTGAGAGAGTGTTGACTTAACCCCAGCCATGGTTTGAGAGCCAGGTGTGGACTTACTCCTTTGCCCAGGATCCCTACAGAGGTAACCAATCCTTGCGGGATCAAAGTGACTAGACCTACCCAAAGAAGGGTTGGTGTATATCCTAAAGCATGTCAATTGTTAGAGACTTGCATAGTTAGATCTTAGTAGCATTCATATTTCTGCATACCATTTCATATATGCATTCGTGGATTGTATTGACATATACATGAGAATGTCAGTTCCTTACTGAGTTCATCAGAACTCATTCCTTTTTTTGTACATATTATATGAGTTGTACAGATGGTGGCACAACATCAGAAGTTGGAGATGATTCATATGAAAGAGCCTTCTCGTATGAAGCTGATGTGGCACAGATAGTGGTACATGAACTTGCAGAGCATGAAGCCTCTTGAAGATGCTTGGTGTGCGCTTATAGCACCCATTGATGGCCGATGAAGACAGATTGCCAGGATTTTGATGATCGTATTTTGGAGAAAGATTGGAGGACCCCTTTACTTGCTAATTTAGAAAACTAGTTTTTATTTAGATTTAGGAAAGAAAACCAGAGAGAAGATTATTTAGTTTATTTATTTTGCTTCCACTGAACTCGATTTTACTTTTGATTCTTGATTTTCTCTTCTTCGTTTCGTTCATTGATTTTATCGGAGTATTTGGACTCCTATAACCTTTTGATATATTATTGCACTTATTCTTGCTCTTGATTGTCTATACTTGTGTTTATTATTATTGATGGGTAAGACCGTGGATCCTGTGACGGTTCGCACCCATGGGTTGTCAGGCGGGTAACCGAGACCGGCGGGTGGCAGGTGTGACACTCTTACCACAACCATTGGTATGAATACTGGCGCATGTAGGGAACTCTAAACCCAATGCAAGGTCATAAGGTAACACACTACATGTGGTTTAGATACTTTTTCTCATGCCTAGTACCCTGTTGGTCCATTATCCTTCTTCAACTAAGAATGCTAATCCTCACGACACCCAAGTTGTCTTTTGGACAACATCCCTTAACCCTATGGTCATCCACATATTGTTAGGGCAGAAGCCTCTCATGTCTCCTCACGACACCTAAGCGGTCTTTTGGACACCCATGAGCTTAACCCTAATATATGCAACCCACCATTGCATGATAACAATGGGCTTATGTCTCCTCATGACACCCAAGTAGTCTTTTGGACGCCCACATGACCTAGCCACTGCCATCACGGGTCATACGATTTCAATACCCTTGTTGAAAGGGTAGTAGCATGTGTGGGTAACCTAACCATGCATCTAGACATCCTAGTCATGAAGGATAACAACTATGAAAAGTGCTTGGAAATAGTAGAGACAATGTCCCATACCACAACCCCTGATGTCTCCTAGCTTGGAATACCAAGTCAGGTATTTCTCAAGTCATAGTCGCACCAAACAACATCATTCCACAATAAGAAAAGAAGTAAAATTTAACAAGCATCATTCATGATTCATAAATAACAAGTAAACAAGCAAAACAACAGTTAC